>NW_022711099.1:375115-379294 GCF_011630105.1 Anneissia japonica
ATCTTGCACATATGTCACCCCATTGGACAATTATTGTTTGGAAGTGGTAAAATGTAAAATAGAATCCATCGTTAAAATAATATCTAAGAAATAAGTAATTACGTGAAACTATCATATTTCATTTTTACTTTTTAATAAATATACTGATAATCATTATTAATTATTATGTATTTTTCTGTTTATCAGTTATTCATTCCATCAGTAACGCCATATTTTGTCATATTATTTAGTTGGATTGCTTAATAGACTGCACTAATATTCATCTGAAAATAATAAAGTAAAGCAGGAAAACTAATTTTATAAACATTTAATTAAAAGAGGAACACCAGGAAATATAAAAAAAACCTAACAAACACACACACCCACTCCTTATCATTAAATCAGGATTAATCTAACTCATTGATCGAACCATGAAACCTATACATGTAAAACATAGGCCTATGCTACTAAACAGGAACTATCACCAACAAAAACCATGTTCAATGACGTCACCACCTGCCAAATCATTGAATTTATAATGAGGTTTTCTCTATGAACACGCATGGGCACAGTTTATTGTTGAGTACCAGGAGTACGAACACATGTTTACGCACCAATAACACGAGGTTTCATCGATAGGAACCGTTAGGAAAGTGTTTCAATCTTGCTTAAAAATCATCTAATATTATAGACATTATAAATGATAGCTATATTTTCGTATGAGTACAGACAAACGAAAAATTATCGGATTTTTTTGCTTTTTTCGGTGAAATATAGGCCGCGAAATGCTGATCAACAGTGCATCCAAAGAACAATAGTTGAACTATGAACCATTTAAACTGCGCATAGGGTTTTACTATTGGAGTAACATCGGACACTTGGTTTGTTGTTCATGTCCTCGCCTCCCATTGCGGTGCTGCACTGTTGAAGCCGGTCTGTATGATAGTATGTACATCAAAGGCCTCGTTATCGCTCGTAAATGGCCTTCATAATTGGCGGTTCGTTTGTTCTTAATAGGTTTATTGTGCCTTTAGGCCATGATCGCTGTTTAGAGGCCAGCGTTGGATCTCCAGTCACTATAACAACTCCCTGATAGTACCTTACTGAATGAGTGCCAGTTTGCATTTTGAAATTATATTTTGATAAAAAAACAAAAATTAACAAAATTATTAACTTTCAATGTTGGTCCAAGACCAGGGAGGCACATCATAGTGTGCACACTCTTGTTATTTACTTCTAAAAATAAGTCATCACTTTTTAAAATTGTTACCAACTGTGTACTAGCCAATGTAAATGATCTAGATTTGGCAGATATGCCTACAGTTTAATATAGTAGGCCCTAGCTTCCATGGTCAATGTTTTAGGTATGACCTAGTCATACCTAAAACATTGGATGTGGTGAAACTACTGCTTGCAGAGCACACACTCTTGTATTCTGAAACACTTTCTGTAAGGTGGTCCAAGGACAGATTAAAAGTATCAAGGCTTTTTACTTGGGTTCTTACAAATATCAAGGCTTCCATCTAACCATGGAAATACCTCCATGCTGTGAATCACCAGTCTTAAAAAAAGCTGAATTTAAATATTGAGTAAATATAATGCATTGCCTAACATTTTCACTCTATACTATTGTAATTGTTATAGATATTAATGTTTTAGTCTACCTGACACTATAAGATGATCCAATATAGAGTTTTTCTGATCTCATAATTACATACCAAAGATAGGACATAAACATTGCTATTACTTATGAACAAAACAGAGAAAATGTATAAATAAATAAATAATTAATAAATAAGTAATAATATATGTACTTTACTGATATACAGGTGAGCAGCTACTACTGCGACTACAACGAGGAACACCGTTCATTAAGGTTAAAGAAGAACAACGCAAAACTCATGAACGTACATTTTGTGTTAATAAAGAGGCTACCATGCTGTCATACAGACCATCAAAGAAGGGCTGGAAAGCTAGATGTAAGTATTATTATATTAGAAACCTCCAGTAATTATCTACAATAGAACAGAGCTCCACAAATGATGGCAAAGGAGAGCAATTTCAATCTTAAACAAAATTTAAAACCTAACAAAAATGAAAAACTTAGGAATAGTCTGAATTTATTTTATAATTGAGATGAAAGAAACAATGAAACATTAATTTTGCTTAGTTTAATACTTTTACTTGATTGATTAATTGAGAAAACTTGTTTAAACCTGAAGTCACGATCTGAAAGTGCAAGTCGAGTCAAAATGCTCCTAAAATGAAACAATGAAATTTAGTTGAAGTGATGAGAACAAATCATAATAAAGTTTTTGTAAAAAATTAGATTAAATGAGGGTCCTAATTTCTATTACAATTAAGTAACTTATAAATGTACAGTATTTATGTTTAACATTGCTTTTAGATTTTGTTTTTATTAATTGTTTGCAGGACATAAGATAGTATAATACAGTGCATAATCCAAGTATCAAAATGCACACCATCGTGTCAGGATTCAATATTTCGACATTAATTATGTCATCATCATTCCTGATGATGACATAATTAATGTCGAAATATTGAATCCCAACACAATGGCGTGCATTTCAATAGTTGTATTATACCATCTTATCTGAGATTAATCAGTGGACCTTTCAGTTTTTACAGAACATCGGGTGATAATTTTTTCCAATATGGGGTAAAATTATAGGCCGACACATTGCTTTTAACAACTCGTGCCTGCAGTAATAATTACAGTACTTTAGAGACATTTCAATGTATACTGCAGTTAATTCTTTTTTAATAAAATAGCACTGAAAAGATACAAAAAGTTGGTAATTAACATTTCTTTCTTGTATCACATATAATAGAGTTAGAAAATTAGCCAGAAGAAAGTTTTTGAAGAATTTTCAATGCTACTGAATGATATCAAAGATTAATTGCACAATTAAAATGGCCTTATCATTTAATACAAATATTAACCACTTGTATAAAGGAAGTGATATTAGGATTTTGCAGTACACACCTACTTGTGGGATTGAACTCCGGTAGAATAACGGTAATTCAACCTCCAATTTTGTTATTGGGGTTGACATGAAAACATCAATGACTCATCCACTGGCATTGACCTGTCTAAGTGTTGCTATTAACAGCTTTATATTGGGTTATGTCTAACAAACATTGAAGTTACGTTTAATTATTCATAATCCTGAAGTTTAACATGATATTATTTTTCATGTTTAATTACACTCTGATATATTGGTATTCATTTTAATGAGGTGGGTCGGGTGACAGAATAGTAAGGCTGAGGCACCACTACAGTGTACTAACTGCCTTATATATCAGCAGTTGAGATACTTCTTCCCAGGGTTCAGTTGGTAGAACCATGTTATCCCCAAGAAGACTTGAAACCAAAGGTCCAGTGTACATTGGGCTCATAACAAATAATAATAATAATACATGTATTAACCAATTTCCAGTAGGAAATATTTGGCACCAACTAAAAGAAGTTGGTAGTCAGACTTCAAATGTGAATTAAAGTACATCCTATCAAAAGTATAAACTGTTAAACTGTTCCTACCTAAACTTTGAAAAAGATAAAAAGAAGCAACCTGTGCAGAGAAATTAGTTATCACCACATCATTCGCCTGCAATTTAAGGTGCATGTGCCAACCTGCTTTAAAGAACCCATTGTGTCTTTTGGAAGAGTAGGGGGTTACCCCGATGCTATGGTTCATTTCATCATGGAATGATGTGAACACGTAGTTACTATGGCATCTCTCTAAGGCTGGTACAGTAGCCAGGGATCACCTTAATGTTTACCTTATTAATTTATCATTTTTATTCAAGAGTTGTTGACTTTTATCCTCTATACTCTATTTGCAACTTTAAGTCACAGCTTAAGAACTATTTGTTTTCCGGTGGCTTTTCACATGCTTTGCGCCTTTGGTCTTGTTTGGAATTGGCACCATATAAATTTGAGATATTATTGCTGCGAAGCAGCCAATTCATATTCTTGACAGCAATTTGACCTCTGAAAGGTCATTGTTTAAAAAAAAGAGTGCCTAAGACGACTGAAAAGCGAAGTTTCCTTCTTTCGTTCTGCCGGGTAAAATCAATTTCTTTAGGCGATGTTTGTAGACTAACCTACTCGTACCAACGTCCACATGTCGCGCTAGCCTTATCCTACTCTAGGCCTAGACTAGCTAGGATGGTATA
>NW_022711099.1:379690-385174 GCF_011630105.1 Anneissia japonica
ATCAATACCCCCCTTAACAACTGCTGTACTACTACTATTAAACTAGCCATAGCTTCCAACGTTTCTGTCGACTCTTGTAATACTAGTAATAGTACTAACACCATCCCGACGTTCATTTTACGTATATCTTCTTCTTCTACCATTACTAATTAACATCAATAACAAGGGTAATTCATTCATCATTGAGAAAAACTAGGCCTATCTATTTCTAGTGGATCAGAATCGTATGCAGAAGGAAAAAAATTCAAAGAACCCCGTGAAACAGTAGATTGTTGTTGTGTTGAAATCTCTGCGCATGCGCAGATCCATCCATGTTACATCTCGGAAGCTTTACCAGCCTCAGCGAGGCTGGTAATGATTACCGAGACGTTCCGAGATTTTACAAGGATATTACACGGAGGTACTTTCACATGTGCCGTACAATGTTACTTTTGGTTACATTTTGTTTCATTTGGTAAGATTTTTGTACGTGTGAATCGGGTATAAGGCTGGTACAGTAGCCAGGGATCACCTTTATGTTTACCTTATTAATTTATCATTTTTATTCAAGAGTTATTGACTTTTATCCTCTATACTCTATTTGCAACTTTAAGTTACAGCTTAAGACCTATTTGTTTTCCGGTGGCTTTTCACATGCTTTGCGCCTTTGGTCTTGTTTGGAATTGGCACCATATAAATTTGAGATATTATTGCTGCGAAGCAGCCAATTCATATTCTTGGCAGCAATTTGACCTCTGAAAGGTCATTGTTTGTCAAAAAACAAGTGCCTAAGACGACTGAAATGTGAAGTTTCCTTCTTTCGTTCTGCTGGGTAAAATCAATTACTTTAGGCGACGTTTGTAGACTAACCTACTCGTACCAACGTCCGCATGTCGCGCTAGCCTTATCCTACTCTAGGCCTAGACTAGCTAGGATGGTATAGGCCTTGTACAGTAGCTTTGAAGGGATGAAGGTCCCAATGAAAAATAACGTCGCTCTTTGATAGCTAACATTGTCTATTTAACATCACAATAATTCATATTAAACCTATAGTTGTTTTTTGAATTGTACTCCACAAATCTCAGCCGATACCTCCCACAACTGGCTAACGTCTCTATCTATTGTCGTGACGTCATGGCTCGCTGGCTCACACTTGTGATATGTCTCGCACTTGTGATCAAATAACACGCTGGCTCGCACTTTGGCAACACTCTTTGGCAGTCAACTCGCCCCTAGAAAAGCCGCCCTTGGAAACTTGCCTCATAAAAAATGTACACTTCCTAGACCATGCAGTCTTCAAAATAAAAATTGTAACCTTTGGTAATCAACTACATTTTCCACATAGGCCTCATAGAAATTTTTGAAACTTTATTAAAAAAAACCTAAACCATAATTCACCACACTATAGACACTTTTTGACAAAAATGAAAAATTACGACTTTGTTACCCAATGAGAAGTGTTCTAATATAGACAATGTGTCGTGTCTCATATTATTTGTTATAGTTTTATTATTCATTATTTTCACTGGACTCGCATAAATAATTTTGTTCGAAGAACATTTATATGCAGTTGTACTTCGCAGCACTTCACTTGCAATTTGCAATTTCTAGTTATTATTATTAATAGTACTGTCATTTCCAATTCACCAAAGAAAGAATTAGTAAATGTTATAGAAGTAATCAAACAAATTACAGAAAATAAAAAGACTATGAGAAAAAATGAACAACATTAAACTTAAACCTCACACTATCAAATAATACTGAGTCTGACAGAGACCACATAATGTTGGATGTATAGTGTACATTGTAAATAAAGGCTTTTATTATTTAAACAGTGTACTGTGTGTAATCTGTACATAATACCAATTCAAAACTAATTCTATATTATTTAATCCATCAACGTGGGTAGGCCTACATAAGTCATTGTTATATTTGTGAACGAGCATAATTCCTAAAATAAAATCCCTAAAAAAACTTCACAGCATTGAATTGCATTTATAAAAGAATCACCTAAAGTAAAGTATGGCAATAGACGCAATAAGCCATTTCGTAGTTTGAACTGCACATGCCTGTAGCCAAGTTCAGTCAACATAAACCTATTGTATGTATCTGATGTATGTTTGTTTATGTCAATTAACCTTTATATGGGCATGTGCAGTTCAGACTGCAAAAATGGCTTATTGGTGACTGGTGGTCACATGAATTGGATTGCATGTTGAATGCAGTGTAAAAGTGTGGGGAAAGGACCTTCCTTGGAATACAACCCTTACCCAGGGATAGTCCCGTAGAAATTATATTAATTCTGGCATTATCTGTACATTTTAGGCTCTGGAATTTGCAAAATGCTTTGTATTCATAGAGCAAGCATAGAATCACAGTGAGCACACTCGAGTGGGTAGATTGTAGACACTTTCGGTACCTGAAGGCTATCAGCCAGTTGATTCAGGAAAAGATTTGGCAACTATATGCAATAATGCACAACATTTAATTCACAATTTAGGAAGTAAAATAACTATATTTGATAATAAACAGGTGATGGCTACGATTACCATCTGTTTCGCTTACGTATCACTCAGTAGGGAACACGACAATTTCAAAGTAGACTGAAACATGTATTGTAAGGTGTAAGATGCAAGATATAAATTCAAACTACTATTCAATCAGAAAAAAAGTATTTTAATCCAACCAATCTGTTTAATTATATTAGTGAAGAAAATTTGTCAGTTGTAAACTGATAACTAGTATGTTCCTTTTAACCCTAGCTTGTGTTCAGCTATTTATCAAGTATCAATTATTTAGTTCACTTTACACATACATTATAAGTGTTCAGAAACCAAGGAGGCAGAGCCTGTGTTTGTGGTCCCAGATTTAACTTAACTAAAATTATATCTTTAGCTACTGAATTAACTAATAAATTAATCAATCAACTAATTAAGAAATTTAACGAACCAATGGCATATCATTGGGGGAATGTGTGGCTACTCACCTCCATAATTATGTGGTTAATAATTTAATATATATTATAACATATTACCAGTCTGACCCAATGTTTTTATATACAGTAGGTATTTGTGGAATAATTGCTGTATCTGTTATATAGTTCTGTAGGCATATCTGTAAATGTGGATGATATATTGTAAGTTGATCCATTACGGTTAGCATATTAATTGCTCCCTGTGGACAGTTTCCTGGTTTATTTGTAAATAAATGATTGCTAGTTACCATTATGCATTTATTTACCAATATTCAGAATTGCTATAAGATTAACCATGGAGGAATTAGTTTCATAAATTGGAATTGTAAACTAAGTAGATAAATATTTACAATATTCACCAACCATTGATTGTTTATTTAATAAGTAAAAGTCCTTGCAAATTCAACAGAAGAACTGATTACGTTAAATAAATGACTTACAACAATACTGATTAAAGAGAGTAGGATTTTCTACAATTTGGTTTTTATTGGGTCACCTTTAGAAATTAATGAAACATAAAACATACGCAAATAAGAAAATTAATAATTAGCTAAAAGTAAACAATGGTTGTTTGTAGATCAAAGAACAACAGTGAGTATAATACTAAAGTTAATTTTTCTGATAATAATTATAAGACAGATGACTCTATAAATTGTGTGGACACACCTTCATATTGTAATATTGATAATAATATTAATCTAAAGCTATATTCACATCAGATCTAAACCAATTGGAGCACATTTCCAATGCGGTGAGTGGCAGCATCCCTATTCACTCTCACTGATTTGATTTTCTGATTGGTTTGATAAGTCTTCGATCGGACAATTATGATTATAGTCTTATATAGCACACAATACAATGAAGTTAGCTCTATGCACTTCACAATCACATGAAAAACAGAAAAATAAACATGAAATATTGTAATACTACAAAGAAGACCCCTAACCAGGTGGTTTACTTCATATCTGCCAAACCTCCTTTTCAAGTGAACACTTTTGATAAACCAAATGAACACATTCCCCTTGCATAAAAAAACTAATGATGAAACTTACCTCTTCATGCTAGAATTCTTCAGCTCCAGTAGGCCACAGTCCCTACAACAGCTCTTCTCATAGATCTTACCAGGGCATGTTGGGTGTCTCTTATCTGACTCTCATCAGAAACCTCCCTTAGAGAGGCCTGGTTACAGCTTTGTGTTCCGATTCAGTATTTTGACTACTGTATTATTTAATGGTAAATTATTCCTTCAACATCAAATACAAAAAGATTTTTTGTTTATAACATTCATTGTTTGAGAATCCTTATCAAATATTTGAATAGACATAATTCTACCTCTTTTAAATATATTGTAACCGTTAGTATTTAGATAAACAAAAAATAAAGACCTCTATGAAAATTCATCTTATAAGGCTAATTTTTATTCTTTGAATTACAGTATGAAGTAATTGAAAACCACAGAAATGACTAATCGTACTGTAGCTCTAGTATTGATTGTAATTTGTAGTAAATTGATGTTAAAGAAAATATACAAAATTGATTTTTCTTACCATATTGTTAACATGTTGGAGTATGATTTTGTTAAATATTTTATAATTCATATATGCATCGTTGCCAATTTATTACATTTTATAATTTAACAGGTTTCTTATAGTTGAAATATATTATGTATTATGAATAATAGAAATATGGCGCTCAATTAAATTATATTGAAACATAAGCTTTCATGCAATATATTAGTGAAATGGTTTTGTACATTATGTAAACATATCACACAATTATCATTTTGCATTAATGTGCAAAAGAAAGGTTTTCTTTGTTTATGATTCCTTCACTAATATTGAGCTTTCGAATGCAATGAAAATGTGAAATACACAGTGTTACTGTAGCTCCCCAGGTAAATTTAAGCATCATAGTGTCGTAACACTAGTACAGTTGGTGATGTGCTTAACATGTTGGTGGTGACCCTTGATATTTTGTCATTATTGTTTGCAAATAGCTATGCCTGGCCTATGTAATAAGCCTAAACACCAACAGATTTCATATGGTCGGTGTGAAATTCAACAAAATGTTATAGACTTCTATATGAACATCAACATAACGACCACCATAGAAATTAGTTTTATGAATTTTTCATTGATTCATGTCATTCTTTATATTTGTACTCATTACGAAAAACAGAAGTTAACAGAAATAGAACCATTAAACCAGATATAATAGATAAACCCAAATTGCCATCTAGTATGTAGGCTTATTTCTGTTAAGCTCCAAAAACAAATAACCTGTTTACAAAATAATCATATGAAATTGTGTGATTATTAAGACTTTTATTTTTATGAGAGCAAATAGATATTTATAAACATTGAACTTGGCCAAAGAAAGATCTCTCATAGCAGTGACTCATTAATTAAAATAATAGAAATTGCAAATTGCAAGTGAAGTGCTGCGAAGTACAACTGCATATAAATGTTTTTCGAACAAAATTATTTATGCGAGTCAAGTGAAAATAATGAATAATAAAACTATAACAAATA
>NW_022711099.1:385477-387082 GCF_011630105.1 Anneissia japonica
AGATGTGTATAAGCGTGAACAATAAGAGCTTAAACTTGGTTGCACGTTCGGCGGAAGAAGCAAAGGCTTGGGTCGAAGGATTGAAGTATGCAATGGCTCATTCCAAAGCTATTGACATCCACAAACAACAACAAATGTATCCTTCCATCATTTTTTTTGGCTAACAATAACATTCACTTACTGATTAATGGAAAGTTCCTGTGTTTATATAGTATGTGTGTGTTTTATGTATTTGTATAACTAGTGTATTATATCAGGAACTATTGTACAATATTCAAATAATTTTCTGAGTTAAAGGGAAAAAAAAGAAACTTTCATAATTTAATAATTTATAAGTTTAAAAATACTGACAAACCGAAAGAAAGAAAAAGTTTGACAACAACATTTAATGTATCCAGTGACTTCACTACTTTACTACCACCAATCCACCACTACTACTACCATCATAATTGTCATTACCGCTGTATTACTATAGTACTACTGGTACTGCTACTATTGCTACTACAGTACTATATTAATCAGCTGTCAGCTGTTGGCATCCTCTACTCAAAGCATGAGTAGTCCAGTTAATATTGATCTCCACACCTTTCTCTCATAATCATAATAAATATGATTTGTATATAGTTCACAGGCTATATCACCAGAGAATGCAAAAGATTATATACAAATATGTGTTAACCCATAACACCAATTTATTAAACAATTTTATTAATAACATATTCTAGAAAAAAACATTTAAAAACATGAAAGTAGAGGAGCACCATAATTTCCCAGCATGTTGAGGCCTAATGAGGGCTTCACTCAAGGGCCTTGCCAGCTCATCATTCACAGGAGTACTAATTATACTGGTAGCTATTCCTAAACAAACATAGGACAATTATAAGTTACTACCACTACTATTGCATGCTACTGTTATCATTGCTACTACTAATTCAGAATACAACTGCTGCTGATATACTGTTACCTCATAGATATTCATTAGGTACTGTATAACAACGTTTTATTGGTCAGTTCCACATTGTATTCGATACAGTAGTTTGTTTATACTTCTCCACGCCAGGGAGACAGTATTCCTCAACTGACTACCGAAGTGTTGTCCAGTAATTAAATGTCATTTTGAAATTTGATATGTCTACTTCGTAAATACTTAATAAATAAGTATAAACCAACTAATTGCCTATTCTCTCAAGAGACAGAATGTCCCTGGAAACAAACACAAGTGATATATATAATTTTTTGTATTTAAATTTATTTTAGGCTCAATTAAGGCCAAGAATATACCAAAAGGCAAAATTCATCACTTTCCTATTGTTGCAATCCCTTTACAAAGAAAAACATTCACACATACTCAACATATAGACTAAGTCCATTATGAAGCTTAGGGAGTGGAGTTGTTTTTTGAGAAAAACAAAATCCTATTACTGAGACAGGAGTTGAACTTAGGGACCTGGGATTGGAAAGCAAACATTGTAACTATACTACTAACAAGCTATTCAACTCCACAAAATTATTAAACTTTATAAGCTTGGATAATAAGAAAATTGTAAATACCGAGTGTAGATAGCGGTTGCTAGTGGGTGGTGGTTATGCCTCTTATACACATCT
>NW_022711099.1:387886-390121 GCF_011630105.1 Anneissia japonica
TGGCTCTATGCACTTCACATGAAAAACAGAAAAATAAACATGAAATATTGTAATACTACAAAGAAGACCCCTAACCAGGTGGTTTACTTCATATCTGCCAAACCTCCTTTTCAAGTGAACACTTTTGATAAACCAAATGAACACATTCCCCTTGCATAAAAAAAACTAATGATGAAACTTACCTCTTACATGCTAGAATTCTTCAGCTCCAGTAGGCCACAGTCCCTACAACAGCTCTTCTCATAGATCTTACCAGGGCATGTTGGGTGTCTCTTATCTGACTCTCATCAGAAACCTCCCTTAGAGAGGCCTGGTTACAGCTTTGTGTTCCGATTCAGTATTTTGACTACTGTATTATTTAATGGTAAATTATTCCTTCAACATCAAATACAAAAAGATTTTTTTTGTTTATAACATTCATTGTTTGAGAATCCTTATCAAATATTTGAATAGACATAATTCTACCTCTTTTAAATATATTGTAACCGTTAGTATTTAGATATACAAAAAATAAAGACCTATAAAGTCTCTATGAAAATTCATCTTATAAGGCTAATTTTTATTCTTTGAATTACAGTATGAAGTAATTGAAAACCACAGAAATGACTAATCGTACTGTAGCTCTAGTATTGATTGTAATTTGTAGTAAATTGATGTTAAAGAAAATATACAAAATTGATTTTTCTTACCATATTGTTAACATGTTGGAGTATGATTTTGTTAAATATTTTATAATTCATATATGCATCGTTGCCAATTTATTACATTTTATAATTTAGCAGGTTTCTTATAGTTGAAATATATTATGTATTATGAATAATAGAAATATGGCGCTCAATTAAATTATATTGAAACATAAGCTTTCATGCAATATATTAGTGAAATGGTTTTGTACATTATGTAAACATATCACACAATTATCATTTTGCATTAATGTGCAAAAGAAAGGTTTTCTTTGTTTATGATTCCTTCACTAATATTGAGCTTTCGAATGCAATGAAAATGTGAAATACACAGTGTTACTGTAGCTCCCCAGGTAAATTTAAGCATCATAGTGTCGTAACACTAGTACAGTTGGTGATGTGCTTAACATGTTGGTGGTGACCCTTGATATTTTGTCATTATTGTTTGCAAATAGCTATGCCTGGCCTATGTAATAAGCCTAAACACCAACAGATTTCATATGGTCGGTGTGAAATTCAACAAAATGTTATAGACTTCTATATGAACATCAACATAACGACCACCATAGAAATTAGTTTTATGAATTTTTCATTGATTCATGTCATTCTTTATATTTGTACTCATTAAGAAAAATAGAAGTTAACAGAAATAGAAACATTAAACCAGATATGATAGATAAACCCAAATTGCCATCTAGTATGTAGGCTTATTTCTGTTAAGCTATAAAAACATATAACCTGTTTACAAAATAATCATGAAAGTGTGTGATTATTAAGAATTTTATTTTTATGAGAGCAAATAGATATTTATAAACATTGAACTTGGCCAAAGAAAGATCTCTCATAGCAGTGACTCATTAATTAAAATAATAGAAATTGCAAATTGCAAGTGAAGTGCTGCGAAGTACAACTGCATATAAATGTTTTTCGAACAAAATTATTTATGCGAGTCAAGTGAAAATAATGAATAATAAAACTATAACAAATAATATGAGACACGTCCCGTATTAGAACACTTCTCATTGGGTAACAAAGTCGCAATTTTTCATTTTTGTCAAAAAGTGTCTATAGTGTGGTGAATTATGGTTTAGTTTTTTTTTTAATAAAGTTTCAAAAATTTCTATGTATGTGGAAAATGTAGTTGATTACCAAAGGTTAAGTGTACATTTTTTTATGGGGCAAGTTTCCAAGGGCGGGTTTTCTAGGGACGAGTTGACTGCCAAAGAGTGTTGCCAAAGTGCGAGCCAGTGATCACAAGTGCGAGACATATCACAAGTGTGAGCCAGCGAGCAAATGACGTCACGACAATAGATAGACGTTAGCCAGTTGTGTGAGGTATCGGCTGAGATTTGTGGAGTACAATTCAAAAAACAACTATAGGTCTAATAATGAATTATTGTGATGTTAAATAGACAATGTTAGCTATCAAAGGGCGACGTTGTTTTTCATTGGGACCTTCGTCCCTTCAAGGCTAGGCCTATACCATCCTAGCTAGTCTAGGCCTAGAGTAGGATAAGGCTAGCGCGACATGCGGACGTTGGTACGAGTAGGT
>NW_022711099.1:390138-446440 GCF_011630105.1 Anneissia japonica
GTAGGTTAGTCTACAAACGTCGCCTAAAGTAATTGATTTTACCCGGCAGAACGAAAGAAGGAAACTCCGCTTTTCAGTCGTCTTAGGCACTCGTTTTTTGACAAACAATGACCTTTCAGGAGGTCAAATTGCTGTCAAGAATATGAATTGGCTGCTTCGCAGCAATCAATCTTTCAATATAATATGTTTTTAAATTTCATACATTTGTTATGGATTGCATTTTTATACAGGATCTAGACATCAACTAATGTCCAAGTGGAGTACCTTTATCTTATTTATCATATATTCATCTTATCATTTATGTTTATGTCATTAATTTCTGTAGATATGGTGGAGGACATCAAGGAAGTTCGTGTTGGCCATGAAACTGACACTTTCAAAGCCCGCCACACGTTCCCGAAAGAAACATGTTTTTCGGTGATAATCGGCGTGAACAATAAGAGCTTAAACTTGGTTGCACGTTCGGCGGAAGAAGCAAAGGCTTGGGTCGAAGGATTGAAGTATGCAATGGCTCATTCCAAAGCTATTGACATCCACAAACAACAACAAATGTATCCTTCCGTCATTTTTTTGGCTAACAATAACATTCACTTACTGATTAATGGAAAGTTCCTGTGTTTATATAGTATGTGTGTGTTTTATGTATTTGTATAACTAGTGTATTATATCAGGAACTATTGTACAATATTCAAATAATTTTCTGAGTTAAAGGGAAAAAAAAGAAACTTTCATAATTTAATAATTTATAAGTTTAAAAATACTGACAAACCGAATGAAAGAAAAAGTTTGACAACAACAATTAATGTATCCAGTGACTTCACTACTTTACTACCACCAATCCACCACTACTACTACCATCATAATTGTCATTACCGCTGTATTACTATAGTACTACTGGTACTGCTACTATTGCTACTACAGTACTATATTAATCAGCTGTCAGCTGTTGGCATCCTCTACTCAAAGCATGAGTAGTCCAGTTAATATTGATCTCCACACCTTTCTCTCATAATCATAATAAATATGATTTGTATATAGTTCACAGGCTATATCACCAGAGAATGCAAAAGATTATATACAAATATGTGTTAACCCATAACACCAATTTATTAAACAATTTTATTAATAACATATTCTAGAAAAAAACATTTAAAAACATGAAAGTAGAGGAGCACCATAATTTCCCAGCATGTTGAGGCCTAATGAGGGCTTCACTCAAGGGCCTTGCCAGCTCATCATTCACAGGAGTACTAATTATACTGGTAGCTATTCCTAAACAAACATAGGACAATTATAAGTTACTACCACTACTATTGCATGCTACTGTTATCATTGCTACTACTAATTCAATATTAACCTCATTAATATATTAATATATATTAATATTATATCATAATATTATATCATATTATTCTCATTAATGATATGTTGTCTGTGTTTAGGTGATAAACAAGAACAATAAAATTCACGACTCCTTTCTATTCTCAAGGTCAAGATATACAGTAGTTGGAAAATAACTCATAAAGAAACGTAATATATTTCTTATCCAGGCAGCTTGAAAGAGAGGGTGATGCATTTTTTTTCTCCTGGGTCTAAAGCCTCCATGATAAATGGTATTGGTAATGGTGGGACTATATTACATAATACATGGTGTCCATGCGCTGAGTAAACTAAAATAGCAAAATCTGTTCAAGCAAGACAGCTAAACTAACAACAGTGCTAAAATAGAAATCTTACAGACTAACATAGAGGAAGTGACACTATCGCACCGTTTACCTGCAGTTTCGGTGGTGCTTCAAGTAGTATTTACCTTACTACTGCTCTGCCTCTAGATTTGTCCTTTGAATTTAACTTTTCAAGAATTTTCACTGTAATTTGATAACTAATCAACCTAATTCTTTTGTTTATGTAGTTACATTCATATGTTTAAGCTATTTTCATTCTCATTTTTCCTTTAGCAATATATTTTTACTTAATTAACAAAATTCAGATGGATACGGGATTATTTCTTGAAAGCTGACACAAATAAGGATGGCACGTTGGACTTTGACGAGTGCTTTAAACTTTTGAATAAAATGAATATGAAAATTGATAGAAGTCACGCCAAAAAACTGTTTAAGGTTATTACATGTAGTATATAAGTATTCGCAAAAATAATTGATTTAATAATTATACCTCTCAGTTTATATAGTTCATAATTGTAGTTAAACCCCTTGTTTGAGATTCACTTTACAGAGAAGTAACAAAATGGATGTTTTTAGTACTATTTATTCAGTTTCTCTCTTTGGATTTACAAAATAATGCACTGCCACCCAAAAAAAGAGAGAAAAAAACTATTAAAAATATTGTTGGAAATGCTATTAGCAATTTCTTTGTCTATTTCCTCACAAAGGTTATGGATTTTGAGTAGTGCCTTTTTGATCGAATTATTAAAATTGCTCATTTGAAAGATCCATATTAAGTTATCAAATTTCGTTGACAATGAAAATTGTTGGCAGAAATTTAAGTGTGCCAAGAATACAAAAATGCCTGTTAATTGACAAGAAAATTTGTTTCCACAATAAACCTAACATTGAAATATATAAACTAAGCAATTATATCGGTAGATAAGTTCCTGAACATTTGAAAATGTTCTAATATTGTTAATTTAACCTGGAGGTAGATTAGAATTGAAATATAAAATTACTGATGCCGGTATGTTCTTGTTTGAACAGGAAGCAGATGCGAGGAAAAGTGAAACAGCTTCTGGAAAAATTGTTGAGAATCGTCTTGATATTGATGAATTTGTTGAGTTCTACAGGAAAATTACTGACAGAACTGAGCTCAAAGAAGTATTCAACAAGTAAGTTTAAAATTACTTTATTTAGTGGTCATTTAGGTATAGAAAATAAATCATTACTATATAGGGTAATAATGTTAAAGGGGTAATAATTTTAATACGCTGTGTATTACTAATTACTGCAGTAGTTGGCGCAGCATTTGTGTTTTCGGGCTCACAACCTTGAGGTCGTGGTTTTAAGTCAGTCAATTGATCATTCAATCATTAATATTTATATAGGGGAAAATACAATCACCACTTTGCATTTGTTTGTATCCTTAAGCGAGGTACTTTACTTAGTTTGTCTGTCTCCTCTTAGGAGTATGGGTACTGAACTTGGTAGGATGTGATATCAAATGTATTTTTGCAGCGCAACTAGATTTCTCTGCAGAGAGTTAAGCATTAATTACTGTGCGATTGACCAGTTTATGAATCCTTTGACAAGGGGTATAGTAGGCCCGTATCCCTTTGTAAAGCTGGACCCTCGTTGCGCCTGACGGTTGTTGGCTGACACAAGTCCGTGGGGAACACAACACCATGGCAAGCACAAAAGATATTTTTTAATGATTTGTTCAGACTGCCACAGTAAACGGTGTTGCGTCGATGGGGTTGCGTGGTCTAGCGCTCACACGGAATGGAGTAAGGCTTGTACAGCCGCCGTACAACGCATTGAGTCCCCAGCTTAAAAGGCGCAGTAAAAATTAGCCTAAATTGTGTCACTACTGTATCACGAGTACTTTCACAAATATCTTACTTATAAAAAATATGAGTAGTGCTCAGTTATATATAGACATTAAACAAAATTATTGTTAAGGGAAAATTACTGTAGTTATTTCTTAAAGAGTGCAGAAGTTGGTTGGTTGTCTCAACTATTTGTGAAGATAAGATCTGGAGACAGGAATTATATGGGAAATTGGCAAACGATAGCTCAGACATCAACTCAATTATGCTAAATGATTCTCAGACATACATTCTATGCATTATATATAGGTTAATGAAAATAGTCATATAGCAGCTATCTTTAAAGTAGTTGAATATTTTTGTCTACAGTAGCTGTTGAAAAACTTTGTTAATTCCCTAGAAAATATGTGAAAGTTGTTTTGAGATTGGGCATGGCATTTTCGGTTATTTTGAGTGCAAATGCTTATTATCATACTCGTCAAAGGCTGCTTTAAGAGGGGAGGGGTGATTGTTCTCTGTCTGTCATCGTATTACAGGAAAGTGCAAGAGAAAGAGTAAGAGCCAAGTTAAAGCCATAAATTTGTAATAAGAATTTTCTACACGTTTTTATGTGGTGCTTAATCAAGTGAGGTCTTATTCGATTATAAATGCTATATAAATAGTCCTACAGAAACACCATATGTTATAATTTTATAATATATTTAGTTATATAAATTAAACAGGACAATTTAACCTAATAAAATTCCTGAAGGTTTAGTCACATGGTTAAATTGAGACACTTCACTATGTTTCGATTTTCATGCTTCCCTGCTTCCCTACATGGAACGGAAATTATTCAACTACTTGAGGAGAGTTAGGAAGTAACTTAACTGAAAACACACATGACACTTTAGTATAAGTTAACATTAAAGACTGTAACTGGGGAAGAATAGTTCAACCTTTTTTTTGTATGTTAGTAATCGTAATTGATGAAGTAATTTTTTATTTTTACGTGATATGGGCATGTGTTCGAATGTTGTAGGTTAAGAACTGTATGGATTCAGATGCTAATGTGTTAAATTTAATTTGTTTAGTTAATTTTCTTAGAGAGAAGCCATTTAACAATCCAGTTACAATATAAACATATAGCGTAATAATAATAATAATAAAATAATATTGCATAATAATTATTATTGTAACAATAATTATAAATATATTTCAACTTATAATTGTATATCATGGCACCCATATATTTGATAATGTGTTCAAGAGTAACAGAATATTAAGGTATAAAAATACATTTAAAAATTTATAATAATCCAAACAAATATGAAAATGATAAATCAACAACTAACATGGTACTTGATGACTGCCATATAGCAATGCCAAAGACCAATTTTCTTCTATAAAAATTTTCAGCAGAAAAATATATAGTAAATAACACACATGACCAATTTGCTGTACCATTTGAATTGAGTTCACATTTCAAAATATAATTATTTTTAAAATTACTAACTTAATTAGTGAAACATTCCAAAAACTACCTAACCAATTATTAAAACATCTAAGTTAACAATGTAATTCACTTAAAACTACATACAATATTTATTTCAAAAGAGTATTTCTAGTATGACTATTATACTAGATAGTACAAAGTAGTTTTAGAAGTTCTGTAATTTCCATAAAAGTCATTGTTGATAAATATATTATTTTATTTACTCATGTCCGTTCATATCGCTATTAGTTATTAATTTAGTGAGGAAAAGGAATTTCAAGTCTTATTTTGGTGGTAGAGTGGCATGCCTTTTTGGCAGCAGTGGTTCATGCAATAACAATGTTCCTTACTCTCAGCCATGCATTGTACATACAGTTTGTACATACATGTCTATATTTGCATTCCCATGAATGAATCATTGATTTTAATGCTATTATAGGCCTATCATACATTCAGGTTTTTTTTAGTCTGATCATTTTATGATGTCTGCATTGTTATATTTTAAAAACCATAACAAAAACTTATTGTGCTTTAACCGAAACCAAACACGGCCTAGATTTAGGCTGCCTGTTTACAGATTTAAACACTATTCAGTACTTTTTGCTTGTGGGCGGATGGATAACCTTGTAGAGCTGTGAACAACGTCCTTTATTGTCTCCTGTTATTATCTGCAGTGTTTAGTTATGCTGGTTGGTATTTAACTACACTTGTACACATGTAGAGTATATTTAGCTCTGTAGAAATTATGTACTATATGAAAGAACAGCACTTAAATGTTACTTGTTTCAAATTGGCAAAATGGGACTTTTCATTTTGTGTGGCCTTAGTGTATGTGGTGTGTCTGGGTATGTGTTTGCATGTTTGAATCATGGTGAAAAATACGGTAGTTAATATTATGGTGGGGGAGTGGGGTTTGTGGTGAGAGCTTGGATAAGGCACTCCAAATTGATGGTAACTTAATTAAGAATGTGAACATAGTGTAATTCAGTTGTTCTTCATTTGGACCAAGATCTAATTAAATTTTGTTTCTCTACCCTGCTCTACCAACTAAACTACCTAGTGTATTAATTTTCATTCAGTCCTATTGTTGGTAAAACCCTATATATTTAAGACTATCATTTTGTAACTAATAAACATTCTGTTGTAAAATTATGGTAATAATGATGGAAGAAAGTATGAACTTAGTACATATTCGGTTTAAAGAAATATACATATCAGGTATTTAGATTTTCCCACACAAAGAAACAATTTTCACAGTATTAATAAATTGAAATAAAATTACATATATAATGCAGAAATATTTTTTTTTGTTCTAATGGGCATATAACAAGATTGTTCACATGTAGAAAATGAAGTTTGCTTTATGTAAAACCAAAATATATTAGCTAAAAGTTGAAGGAAAGTTTATCATATTTAATAAAAATGATGGTTGACTTATAAAGCGCATATTGTGGAGACCTCAATGCGCTTAACATTATCACCCCTGATCATTGGATCAAGCACATATGGAACACATACTCAGGTCCCTTGGGAGAATTCCATAATGTTGCAGTTGTAATCAGCACATTTTGTGTTTGAACTTACCAGGTACCCACTTGTAGTCCTGGTTGGAGAGAGACAACCGTAGGTAAGTGCCTTGCCTAAGGACACACACTACTTACACAGTGAGGGATTGAACCACTGACTTCAAGGTTGAGAAGCAGAGCTGCAACCGCTATACCACACCGCTCCTATTTTACAAAAACATTTATTTGTAACTAGTGCATGATAGCAAAAGTTAAAACCTCATTTCGATTGGAAGTAGATTTGATGGCTATACCACCTGTGTAAAGCCGTTTTATATGTCAGATGTTAAGAAACAAAAATATATATACTGCATATTGGTTCGGTATATAATTTTAGATCCCTTTCTATGCCATATTTAAAATGTACAATTGACTTTATAAACCATAGCTTAACTGAAAGTACTTGAGCCCATTGGCCCTGCTGATTTAAATTAAGCTCAATAACTCATATTTTTTGTACTCAATAAATATTTTGGTATATTACTTGTATAGATCTCTTTTTTTAATGTGTACAATTGACTTCATAAACCAATAGCCTACTGTGATTCAAATTCACCTTTATTAAGTTTGTTCTTAATATAAGTACAGGTCTTCCTGACATTTTTGGGACTGGGGTTTCCAGGGTCTTTAACAACTTTGGTCTCTAATTAGATTAATAAAGATAAGACATTTGTGAATTTGAGACTAAAGACTAAAGGTTAAAGGTTATTTATTATAGAATAGTGGTCTTTAATCGGAGAGGTCTTTAATTGGAGGGAGACCTGTATTTAAGTATTTAAAATGTTAAAATCATGTTTACCCAAGTGAATCAAAGAATCAAATGAATTATATTGCAGTTAGAAAAACAAGATAAATTTAATGATTATAAGTTCAAAAATTCCTATTTCTTGCCCCTCTCCTCACCCTTACTATTTACCACCTAATTGTTTTAAACTAAGCAACCCCCCCCCCCCGAGAAAAAATATTCCGATTGTTTTATTAAAGAAATATCACTAGGTTTTGAAGAGTATGACCAAAATCTGAACAGATGGAGCTATATATAAAGCAACGTCTGTGTATTAGATTTTCGTCTTTCAGACAGACAAAATTTGATAGTGTCTGCCTTTAATAATCAGTGTTCATTGGTTTGTTTTAACAGACATCAATATCATAGTAAGTTTTGTAATGTATTATTGTCATTGACAGTTTATGGCTAAAAATAAATTGATGTAGAAAAATTTAACTACTACTTTAAATTTCATGGCTCAGTTTTCTAGTCCTGTTAGAAGTGAAAAAAAATAACTTTCTAATTTAAATAAATTTAAAATCAAAATAAATGACATAATTACAGTATGTAGTAATTCTATGCTATGATATATTAACTGGCATTAAATAAATGATTTATATCTTTTTTATAGATATTCGGGTGATGACGATTACTGGACTGCAGCAGAATTTATGAAGTTCATGCATGAATCACAGAAGGTAAGGAATTTTTTATTTACTATATTCTAAATTTTACAATGAACCATGTGGTATTGATAGTGGTTTACATACTTTTAACCCTTTGAACCCTGCATTATTTACATCTTGTGGCACCCTCACCCGGAGTTATTTGGACAAAATATGATTATATTTTATTACAATCATCACTACCACCTCCTAGGCCCTGTACCGCTACCATAGCCATCCATCAACCAGATGTACAACTATCATCACTACCGCCGTCTGCTGGCACTAGCACTATCGTGATCGGTCTGGCCTAGGCTAAAAACTACACTGTTTACCTCACTATCACTTTCCAAATCACTTCCTGGATAATCGTCATCATCAATATATCCTTGGGAGTCATAAAGTATCAATCGTAAAGCACGTTGGCATTTATTGTCAATTCAATAAATTCAATAAAAAAAATCATCACATACGAGTCTGTCAGAACGACTTGGGAATGATGATGTCACAAAATTACGTCATTACTCATACTGGTCATGACTGGTCATGTGATTATCCCGAATAACGTCACCTGACACGCAAAGGCCGGTATACCAGCCTTTAGGGTTATTGCAGTGTAAAGCGCGCGGCCGTTTTTCCGGCCTTTAGGGTTCACAGGGTTAAATGTTCCTTTCACTATATTAGTGTTATTAGTTTTGACGAACATGAAGAGGATAATGATCACGGCAGCAATGATTAACAGCGTATCTAATAGTGATTTATTTACACGGTGCCGATGGGGAAGGGGGAACAATAAAAAGGGGTGGGTGCTAGCTGGGGAAATTAGTACTTTTTTTCTCTTCTTTTTTTTTTTAGTGGAATTCACCTTGTGAAGGGATACTAACATTTTCTTGGGGAGGGGAACATGTATATTTTCCTCTTTAGATATGACACTGATGATAACTCTTTACCCCTTGTATCAAGCTAATAAGCATACTGATGATGCTGCATATGTTTGTGGCTAAAACTTATTACCGTATATTCAAAGATTTTTAAGTCTGTAACACAAGTTCTTTGTTGTACCGTTGTTAATTTTGTTTAGCAGCATGAAGAAAGTTGATTTACGCGAATTACACATCAATTATTGATACAGCCTGTAAATTGTTTATTGGAATGGTGTTAATTGATAATGAGCACTGTCATCATAAAAGAGGTCATGCACCTTTAGAACCTCTTAAACTAATTTGCTCTTGCTCTATATTTATGTGTGCTATTAAAAATGACAGAGGATCGGGACTAATGGATTATGCAGTTTAGGATGCCCAAAATATTGTTTTTAGACCATGTAATATTTAAAGGGATTGGCAATCAATAACGTTTTGATCAGCAAATTAACATTTTTAGTCCGATGACCCTTGTCGTGGTATTGAATGATAATGGGATTCATAGTTGGGGGAAATTTCTCCTTTGACACTCCTGGCAACGTCACTGACTGTTATTGTTTGCATATTATCTTGTTTTTTTTTTTAAAGCATTTGTTTATTCCACTGTAATTTGTATAGAGGTCAAATACATTTGATTCTGATGAAAGTTCTGAGTATATACAGTACCTCCAAATTATTAATTCAGTATTTTGAGTTTTTTCTGAATTTTTTTCTCATTTCTTCTTTATTTTTGTGTTTCCAATGTTTATTGGCAAAGTGCCAACTGTTAATGGAGTACGGTATATACTTTTAAAGTACTTTAACTACGATGACAACAATTTAGAACTGGTCCATCACCTCCCTGGTATGGCCTTTAGAATTGAACCACTGAAGCAAATAGATGATCGGTGATCTATGAATGAAGGTTATTTAGCATTTAAAATGTCAAAATTTATCTTGAATAAAAGACAGTTGTCATCCATAAACACTTCAGTAAAGCGGTTGAAAGTAGGCATATGATTTCAACTATGAACCATCTATAGTTGTTATAATATTATTACTGACAGTCTGTAAGCCCATCTTAGGTACAAGCCTAAATCATGTATAAACCTATTTCAGGTATAAGTTCACTGTTCATTTAAAACACAAAAGTGATAGCTAAATATATTCTTGTGATAAGGTTACAAGCAATTAAATATCGTATCAAAAGAAATGAAATTGATATTATATATTACTGTACAGTAGTTATTAAGTGAACTAACTCAATGGTATCAGCATTGTTATTCTATCGTGCTTGACTGCAGATACAAAGTATTATTGACAATTGTTGTCAAAGGTTAGATTAATTTGCTGAATCAAAGAGTGAAATGCTCGTCTAATGAATTGAAGAATCAATGCATAGTTTAATGCCCACCATTGTAACAATAGTTCATACCATGAACGTTAGAAGTACTCAACATTACCAGCTTGGTTATTGGAAACAGACATTCATACACAATCTGCAGCCAGTACTCATTGGGGAACATGTATAAGACCACAGTATATCACAATATCATATTCAAAATACTGCATAATAATTCAACAAAGCTCGTTTTTATCCTATCTACAAGGTAATAATTTGTAATCCAGAATAGAGAGAGATTAAAGTAGATAGATTGCCTTCTCCAAAATAATAATCATAATATGACTTAATATACTGTAGCTAAGGCCTGTCATTACCCCCGGTCATTGGATCAAGCACATATGGAACACACTCTCAGCTCCCTGGGGATAATTCCATAATGTTGCAGCTGTAGGTACCAGCCTACCAGGTACCCACTTATACTCCTGGGTGGAGAGAGACAACAAGTGAAATGCACAACTTAAGGTAGAAAGCCTGTATAATTTACTGCACAAGTGCTTCCATGTCCTGTCCAACTGAGGCATGGTGACTCACTCTAGGAACTGCAGTGCTTCTTGCCATATTCATCAACCATACCGCAGATATACAGTAGAATAAATGATACAATTCAGGCATAATATTACTAGGGAGTTTACATCTCCCTGATATTACTGTGGTTTCAGTCTGCATTGATTAAACACATTTATATTTATCACATTATGGTATAGGGGATATAAAAATTAAGAACTAAAAATATAATAAACTTCCTCCCATTATATAGTCAGTTTTTCTTATGTGTTTTTTTCTGATAGAGGGTTGATGTAAAAGAAGAATGGTGTTTATCCGTGATTGACAAGTATGAGCAAAAAGAACTTTGCAAGCAGAAGAGGATTCTCAGCTATGATGGCAAGTATCTCAATAAATCATAAAACAAACATTTGAATAATTTTCATGTCTTTTCAATTATTGACCTTAAAACACAAATGAGATTAGATTTAAGATTTCATTGGCAGGCAGTAGAGTTTTAACAGACTTGATCCATATCATGATTACTTCATAAAAGTCATCTTTTAGTTTTAACTGCACATGTGTATGTCAAGGGTCAGTGCATAAAAACAATTTATTTAGCCTATTGCAGCCACATGTTTGCAATGTATATGCCAGATATTCATTCTGTTTGTTGATGTAATTGTTTATAGAATGTTTATATGAGTTGACCTTTATGACATGTGAGAGTAAACTATGAGCATGAAGGTATAAAAAAGATTATGTTTTTTTCTATTTTATACCTCCATGCTATGAGATAACTCATTCAAGGGTTTTCATCCTTACTCAATGTCAAGATTACTTTCAAGATGTAAGAATCACTTTCTATTGTGTGAAACTCTCATTTACAATTCCCTTTTAAAAATAGATTATGTAATAGATTAAAAAAAATATTATGGTCATTATTATTATTATGGTTATTATTATTATTATTTTTGTGATATATTACTTTACTTTTTATTTCTTTTCTTCTGTAGGTTTTGTTCTTTTTATGTTGGGACCAAATGGATTGCTTTTTAATCCTTTCCATAACACCATCTACCAAGATATGACCCAGCCTTTGACCCACTATTTCATAGCATCTTCTCACAACACGTAAGTATTGCACTTGCATGTTGATTTTAAAATATTTTGTGCAAATTGATATAAATCCTTCTACACATAAGAGCTACCTGTTTAAGGTACATAGACATGGTAGCACAGTGCTACACAGAAAAATATATACATCACCTTACGCTAGATTACATGCTATTAATCCTGTTCACGTATTTGTAGTTTGTGCTAGCCGTAAAGCAGGTAGTTTTTATTGCAGTACACGGTAAGATCCTTTTACCCAACTATCTGCTTACAAATGCAATTTGACATAAGGAGATAATAGCGCTCATGAAGGTTTGAGTGATCTATGAATAGACTTCAAACCTATCCAACTAGAATTTTAACGTGATATCATTCTATACGTATTCTTCTACTTTGCAATAATTTTCATGAGTAAATTTCCCATATGATTAAAATTGAAACAGTATTGGATTTGTCTACAGGAGTTTGTGCTTCGTACAGGTCATTCCAAACAGTACCTGGCAATAATTTTCAACAAATATATTTGGTCATACAATCGAAGAACTATAAAAATGGACAGCTGATGGTTTTTTTTAAATATTTAAAAAAAAATATTTTTGCATGGGGCTTACACACAAATTGGTGTAAAATCTGTGCAAAAAAAATAAAAAATATTCAAATGCATGCAGAAATTGAGATTCACTAATTGGCAATCAATGTCTTCTTAATGAAGACTAAATTATTTTTATCGTAGCATATTACATTATTGATTTATAAAGGTTTCTCCTTTGCTAATAGTAATTTCTAAACAAGTTTGGTCAGAGAATAAGGAAAGAGAAAAGGAATTTCCTAAGTTTTATTTATTTTTTTGTTTTTTTGTTGGGAGGGGAGCCTCTCAACGAAGTAGATACTTAAAATAAATAAAATTTACTGGTACCAGTATCCAGCCCCTGAGTTCAGGGGCTGGATTTATCAAACTAGAAATCAGCTTAAATTCGTCTTAAGCCTATTTTTTTGCTTAAGTCACATTTATCATTATTGCTTAGCTTAAAAATTGCTTAAAATTAAAAAGCTGATTGTATGCATGCGCCATCTGTGATGATTTTTAAGCTAAAATTTTACTAAGATGGTTTAATAAATCAGCTTAAGATATTTGATTTGGGACTTTTTTGACTTACGACATTTGCTAAGCTGTGATTGAGAAATCCAGGTCCTGGTGCATAACAAGCTATAATGATGATTGGTCTGTTTACTCATATTAATAGCCTTTTGAATTAAAGTATTTTCAATTAATATAATAATATAACTAACTTAATAAAAGATTTTGAATTATTGGCATAATTGATTATAATTTATGAATTTTCTTATTAGCTATTTGATGCATGATCAACTACGAGGGCCAAGTAGTACCGAAGCATATATTAAGTGCCTTCAGAAGGGATGTAGATGTGTGGAGTGTAAGTAGATGGTTTTTTATGTTAACCATTTAATATGAAAACTATTTTTAAAGCTATGTTAAAAAACACGAAAGAATCTTTCATGGAATAGGAAGTGGATACTAATTAGACCTTCTCAAAATTAAGAGGACATAAATTAGAACAAGCTCTATTGAGAAAATTTATTTGTGGGAAATTTTTACCTGTATATACTTGTCAATTTGTATATTTTTTATTCTTTTACATAAAATATATATAAATATATATGAATAGAGCCATCATATATCACTTATTATATAGTCCTCTCCCCAGGGTATTGTAATTTTTGTTTTTTTTTTTCAAATAAAAACCGATGAAGTTGACATTTTGTACTATTAAATATTTGCCTTTTATTTTTGTAGTGGATGTATGGGATGGTCCAGATAATGATCCTGTAGTCTACCATGGACACACACTCACATCTAAGATTCTTTTCCGTGACATCATTGAGGTTGTTAACAAGTACGCCTTTGTAGCCTCAGAGTGAGTACAACTGTTTTATTAATGAACCATGTGAAGTTGTGATCTTGGTGACAACATGTAGCTGTAAGAAAAACATTTTAGAAACTAGGATTTTAGTACAAAATTTACATTTTTTCTCACTTCTTATGTAGGAGCGCATGTGGCAGTGTTGGACTGATCTTGAATTCGAGACCGACGCCCATCGCATTGCTTGTGTCCTTGGGCAAGGCACTTTACCTATGTTTGTCTCTCTATAAATGGGTACTTGATAGGATGGTGTGGCATTGAACTTCCTAGGTTGTGCGTGTAAAGCAGCATGACTTGGGATACTCCCCTGGGAGGATACTCCCCTGGGAGGATACTCCCCTGGGAGAGGAGAAATTATCACGAAAATGTGCTGGTTTGCCAACTTAGTATCTAGTGACCAGGGTAATACTAATGCCAGCGCCTTGTATATTCTTCGGTCTGTGATAGGCGCAAAATATAAATCTGGATTCTAAAAAAAAACAACTTCAAATTGTAACCAAGTTAAAGCAAAAAAGTCAATAATTATTATTTATTATTTTACTAACAAAGAAAATGGAGATTAATTTTGTTTTTCATGTAAATTTTTTTTCATATGAAATTAGGTGTACTTGTCATATTTCATTTATGTAAATTTGTATAATGTTGCTATTAGTGGGTTATGAATCAATGCTGCAATTTTGAAACTCCTTAATGTACAAATTGCCTACTTCAAAACCATTCAATTAAACACAGGATATGTATAATTCATGGTATAAATGCTTACTTACTGCAAATGATAATTCTTAAGCAAATTTTAAATATGATATACAAGGATGTAAGTTTATTTTATAGATGAGAATTTACTTTTTGAAATTTTTACAGGTCATAATTTCCATATTAATGTAAATACATCTGGATGGCATTACAGGCAATCATAAATGGAGGCAGGATGTTTACTATTTGTAACGGATATAAAATATGCACGCAAACTCAAAATTAATTATTATAGATAGGTGCATCAGCGATCCATTTAAAGGATATTAAATTTGGTATATTTCAGAATGATGCAAATTTTCCAAATGCATTTTGTAATCCCAAAAGATTTCTTAACGTTTTGATAAAGCTTAATTATTCATAATTTAGTTTAAGGAATATCGCTTTTGTGATGCTGGATTTTCTAGTTTCTAGTGCACTTACTGAAATTGAACCACTACAGGTTTTATTAAGAAGTTCATGTCATAGGTCTTTTTCATGTTGGTTGTTTTAGCTACTACATAGAACTTAATCTGGCTGCGGCCCTCCCCTTTTGGAAAGTTTAAAAAAAAAAAAAAAAAATTGTGGGGGAATGCCCCTGGACCCCGTAGGATAGTGTTGTCTCGATCGCCCTACTTTCAGCCCCCCTTTCGGACATCTCTAGATCTGCCCCTGATTATTAGATTTTCATTATTGCAAGTATTAAGGTTACTATATGGAATTATTAATGTTAGTGTTCAGTGGAGAAGGTTCATTGGTAATTTTAACATGCTGTTAGTCAGTTCCTATTCTGGAACTGACTAAAAGAAAGATACAATTACCATATTTATCCGAATAAACGCCCTGGGGCATTTTTGTTGAGAAGGGTTTTTGGAGGTGTGTTTATTCGAGAGAGGAGTCTATTTGAGGGAGGCGTTTATTCCAAATCAGGTTCTAGAGGGGTAGTATATTCAAGGGGGACGGAACCCTATTTTAATTGTTAAAAGTTTTGTGTTTTTCTGTTGTAATGTCATGGATAAAATCCAACAAAATAAGTTGTTAATTATTAGTATGTTGCATTTATTATTATGAAGGGAAAAAAATGGTTTTGCAAATATCAAATATATATATTAAAATGTATATACCCCATTTTTTTTTTTCTCACGCTCGTGGGAAATTTAAACACTCAAGAAACTCAGCTGATATGAGTACAGATGTTGTATCATTACAATAACAATAGATGTCTGTGTGTGTCTACCAGCATATAGATGAAAGTACAAAGTTTATTCCCAGTTGCATTGTTCTGTAATAACGACAGGCTCTGTCGTTTGTCTATCTGATAAACAACACATACCAATTTGTTGAACGTAAAAATCCCTAGGCAGTTCGTTGGAAGACATGAATTACTCAATGCCTTAACGGTTGACTGAATATGGGTGGTCTTATTACTAACTAATTAACCGTGTGTCACACGAATTTCATAGGCGGAAAAACCGCGAGTGGATGGCTAATGATTTCTGGATGGTACTGTATCTATATAGGCCAACTATTATAGACTTAATGGAATTAAATGTTGAACTAAATTCTATATTAGATAAAATTATGTTGATAATATCTTATACTCTGTTATTTTCCTCAATTTGTTCCCAATAGGTACCCAGTGATATTATCACTGGAAAACCACTGCTCTGTCCCACAACAGCAGGTAATGGCTGACATCATGCAGCAAATCCTTGGAGGTAGGGAAACTAACTTATTCAATTTATTTACTTAAGATATTTATTTGGCAAGTGCTTTCCATATTGATATGTCAAATGCTATGCTGTAATTACATTTTCCCTAAAGCTGATTAGACCTAATATCATCAGTAAAATCAGCACATCAACAACATGTTTGCTTGGACTTAAGAGGTGTCACTCTTGATGTGTTTTAAGACGCCGTTCCACAACCTTTTTAGATCACTACCCAAATTCAATGTCAAGCACTCAAACGCGACCCATCAAACTCTAAGGTCAAATTTCTCACCTTAATTTCATGGTAAAATGATTGAATATGGTATTATTTTCATTCGTTTAAGTGAATTATGTCAATAAACCATGTCCACCATTTTATACGCACAAGGGATAACAAGTATCAAAAGAATCACCCTCTTGATTCTTTTGTCTAATTAAAAGATGCCATCACCCACAAATTCAATTTAAAACCCCTAAAAATGAAAATACTATTACTGATTTCACAAAACCATATATAGATTTGGTTGGCAGAAATTCATAGGTTATGCGGAGACACATAGACACATATATATGTTGTATATGTTATTATATTAATGTTATTGTTATTATCAGCTGCTATTGTATTTATTTTGTTGACTACTCTACTGTTTAAGTTACAAAGTTAATTTTCTTTTTTTCAAATAACACACATGCCACACTTTAATTGCACTTTTGTTTACTATAATTTGCTTACATTTGTTGTTGTTCGTATTAAGTGAAGTTTTCACGATCTGAAGATATTATGCCACTCATCAACATTTTTCCACAACCCAATCATTGGTTCGCATCCCATAGGTTGTGGAATGGTGTCTTAAGATATATTTTAAGTGGTAAAATGTATGAGACTGCAAAGTTGAAGTACAGTAGAACCACTATAAAGGAGAAACCTTTGGTACCAAAAAAGTGCCCCTATAGAGGGGTGTCCCCTAAAATTTGGGACCCCTGGAAATTCCATGCCTTGTGGCTGAAAATGTGTCTGCTAATGATAATAGTAGTGTACTCTTACTAGAGGCCTCCCAAAGGAGAGGTTCAACTTTATCTGTCAGGCCATCCATATGTAGTGAATAGTGTAATGTTAATGAATTCAAAAATGTTATTTTTCTTTCTAGATAAAATCTACAAAGAACCTGTGAAAACTGAAGACACAATCCCTCCATCACCTACAGACCTCAAAGGCAAAATACTTATTAAGGTTTGTCCTTGTCAATGTTATTTAATTATTCTTTATTATGCAAAATATCAACAGTAGTCTTGCATTTTTGTTGTTGTCTGATGATTAATAATGCAATGATTGTTACAGTGCCCGATACGGTGGTGTTTACTTCTTGTGATATAATATCTCCTACAATCTGCTGAGTGTTTCCTCTGCATTTCATCCACTAAATCTTCTTCCACTAAATAACATAATATAAATAAATAATTTATTATTTATACGGCACCCTTCCATAAAAACCAAAGCATCATAGCATCATAAAAACAGGTTATTGGAAAAAATATATGCTGCAGGAAACCAACATTTATAAAAACATTGTTTACTTTAAATGTCTAGAAATACCCTTCCATTAAGATTTGGCTACTTTTAAAACTGAGCTATGTGCCCAAGCTTGTATGTTGTCATTTTTCAAGGAATTATAATATCGTATATATAATTTATTTCACCAGTAAAACAACAAAAAAGTATAGCTGACTGGTTGGATTGCCCAAAAGCAACATAACTTTACTGCGATGGAGCTCTTCTGGCAGCACATGCAGTACAATAATATATAATACATTCATATTGACATCATATGCATTTAATTGATATATTGATCAAGCAGTCAAGGGTCTTAGGTGCGAATCCCAATGGGGATATTTCTAAATATATCACTATTGGAGGAGGTGTTTTTTTATTACCATGTTGAATATCTTATGTCCGAGTATTCATGCTATAAAACTAGCTATATACACATAACTATACACATGCGCTATGTAATATCCTGCTAGGTGCAATCACATTCTCTCATGGCTCATTGATGATGATTGAGCTCACACTTAAACATATGGAAATGTTCTGCAAAGAAAAAAACCAAACATAATTCATCAGATTAAAATAATACCAACTAGGCGTTATTTTAAATAGTAAAATAAATAATGTAATTTTTTACTGTATCCTTGGAAGGAGACTTTTTGTCTAAACCAGCCAGAGTATGGCTACAGTAATAATTATACCGGTGGTGAAGGTTATGATGTTGATAATGATAATATAATAATTATAATATAATGCATAATAATAATAATATAAATAAAATCATATTTATCAACGGTGACCCTTCCAGCTTATCATAGAAGATCAGCTGATATTCAGAGGCCCTCTTGAATAGATGAAGTAACAACGCGAGGATGATAATGATAATGCTTTTTCGAAAAGCATTGTAGTACAAAAATAAATTTAGTCATATGTACATAAAACCGTTGGAAAATTGAAGATGGTATAATAAAATCAATAAAATATGGAAATATTAGCATCTAATAATATTGTTAAACATTTTTCTTATATATTCAGGGTAAAAAACTGAAGGTTGAAGATGAAGGCGACGGCGACGTCAGTGATGAAGATGAGGCAGCCGATATAGAGAATATAGAGGATGAAGAAGTTAGAAAACAGATGGAGAGTAGCAAGAAAAAGAAAGTAAGTTTATCAAATTTAAATGTTAAATATTTTAATAATAATGATAATATAATAATTCTTTCAATATTTCAAGATCTGTTACATAAACCTAGGTTGTTTTTGTGTACCTGTAGATGATGTAATGTCTTTTGTTAATAGTTGAATTTTGTATTTTAATTTAGTGTAATATGTATTTCTTAAGTACCGTAGTTCTTCTGGTGTAAGCCCACCTCTGGTATAAGCCCACTCGCTACTTTACGGCCAGTTTTACGTACCAGTCTTTACTCGGGAAGGCAATTTCCCTGATATAAGGCATCCTTCCAGCAATCAAGTATTGGAAATTGTCCTTTCCGGATTGTCAATCAAACTTTCCCCAAAAATGCACATGAAACTGTCTCACATCACATGTTTACAGGTGTTTATGCTGTTGTCTTATGGGACCTTGGCAACAATATCCTAGAGACTTAGTGAAAAGGTCGAGTGAACTGAGACATTCATTTTTTAAGGATTTATCTTTAAGTACTTTTTAAATGGTATTCAGTTTACTTGTGTGCCCAGATTTTTTTAAAGGACATAAAATACAAATTGAGTACAAAATCTTAGTGATTCACAGATGTGTGTGTTTGCGTGCATAGAATGTAGATGACATATTGTATATAAAACTAAATTACTTTTTATATATTTGACATAATGGATTATATTTAAACATGGTGTAATACAGGTAAGATGTTAATTACTTTTGTTTATATAAAATTTACAAGCATTACCTGTGAGTCGATGTCAAATTAGTTGGTATTGATTCATCTGACAACATAGATGCAAACTACTATATAAGTTTATCTGTGAAATTAGAATGAGGTGAGATGAAATTTGGTGAATGGGGTTTGAGACATTGAAAATGGGTGAGTTTGAACACTAGACAGAACCATTGATAGCAGACAAATACTGTACACTCACACAAAGACAGGCAGGCAGAATGCAGTTAGAAAATACAATACATATACAGATAAAGAAATACTATGCCTGAAATAAATAGAAAATAAACATTGGAATGTACAATAGGTAGTCCTGTCAGGTTGAAATAAATATAAATTATAAATTTTGATTTAATTAATCAGTATAATTAACACTGTTCAAATTCCCATTTATTTGCAGGAAAAGAAGGTATTTTTGATGGAAAATGTTAGAAGCATTCTGGTTTGAAATCAAATTTTAAAGCAACTACACTTGTGAGCTGTCATTGTATTTAATTGTTGGCTCAAGATTAAATTGCTCAGCATTTATTTTAATGAGTTTTGAAAAATTGCACATGCAACTGAAATGACAGGTCATAAGAGAGTTGATTTAAATGACAAAAAAAAAATAATGCATGTTACATTTATATTGATAAGCACTTTTTACTGCCATCAAACATTAGCTGAGCATGGTGCTGATGAGTTGGTTCAAAGCATGAATATATAATTACTCCACATATAATTGTTTGCGTACTTATTAATATCTTATTTTAAAAAGATGATTGGTCAGTTCGACCCACCTAATGTAGACGATTTAGAATCCTTCTTCAACCAAAAGATCGTGAATGTTGATAATTCCAGTTCCATGAATAGGTGATCTTCAAAAATCTGGTAATTTTAGTGGCATTACTATTTCACCAATTGCAACAAAGATCGACAATTCTAGTATTTTGCAGCATTCCTCAGAAGAGTAGGTTTGAGTCAGAAAAGGTCACCCGCCCCAATTCCTAGCAAAGGATATTGAGGTCTACATGTACTGGTAATGAGAAACTTCAATGGCATTTAGGAGTCACTGAACCTGATCATGCTGATGATCTAGTCTAGCTTCAGACCATGAGACAGTAGCAGGAAAAAGTGGATTAGCGCACAACTACAGGAAAACTGAGAGCATGGTGTTCAATGAGACGATGGCCACACTCTCTCTCATCAATTGATAAGATTGGCAGTATCTCCACTAGACCAAAGCTTACCTTTTATTGTGGTTGTGTTAAAAGTGTTGTAGGGCATGTAATCTGTGAGGATGGTCTAGAAAAACTGACAATAGAAGGTAAAATAGAGGGAACCAGAAGGGGAAGGCAAAGGAAAAGGTATTTAGATGACTTAATTATTAATACTGTCAACTGGGCAAGGGAGAATGGATCTCATTCATGTAGTCAATAATAAAGACAGGTTCAAAGACTTGGTTGCCAACATCAAAATTTGACAAGGTATTTGAAGCAGAAGTTGAAAGTATTCTCCTATACAGTCCACCGGGACTTAGACAATTAAGAAAGATCTAGACATGACATGGAGCATTGGAGAGAAGTTGTGAATGGGATAATGCTCCTAGAGGAGTGAAGGCTTTAAAAGAGAAGATAATAAACAGCAGTTACACCAGGTTCTTCATTGGAGTCTAAAACATAATGTGAAGATGAAGTAGCAAACATCCCACCACTGGAGAACTTGTTTCTGCAGTTGGACACTGCTTCAGAGTTACATGGCATACACTGTAATCTCTAATCTACTTTGGACAACACAATACTCTCCAAGGCCGGCCTCTCTTCACATTTCCTAACAGCATCACTAGAGACACTGGAGACACGTTTTATAATCTCATTAGGGTAATTATAGACAGAACATAATTTGACTAGTATTTTAGCATTCTCAGGCACTACGAAGCAATATTCTTAGACATACATTCTACATTCTACAATACAATTTGAGTATGCCATTAACATTCTTTAAATATAATCCAATAATAATTTCTCTTTTGCTTGCTGAACGATTCGTTGCAAGTGTCTTTCTCCTTGATCTTTGAAGCAGTTAAATTATACAACTTTTAACTAAAGATTAATTTGTTCCATATTTGCATGTAATTGCATCAAAGGCATAAGCATGTATACTCCTGTATAATATATACCAGCAAATTATACTTGATTACAGTACATAATATGCATACATGCCTATTCTTGTATATACCCACAGTATTTGGCCTACACTGTGGTAATGACCATATGTATACTGTTAAATTTGTTAAAATGATGCCATATTTTGTAAAACCCACTACTTATTCTTAAGTAACATATCTGTGTTTTTTATACACTTTTATTACAGTTTCCTTTTTAGTCACAGTGTATTTTTTTTTTCTCCTTTGTAATCAGTTTTTGTCTATCTTCAGCGGTAGGAATGTATCGTCAGCAGCAATTCAACATGAGGTTTGTTGAAATGTTGTCCATCAGAAATAATTTTGATGCAATGTTGTTATTGCCGTTTCCATACATAATTATACATTGTACTGTTCTGTTGTTTTGTTTGAAATATGCTGTGTGAACTCACTGTGTGTGTTGTCCGTACTGTACCATATCCTATTGTATCCAGTTCATGCATATTCCAGTTCATTCCAGTATATTCCCATTTGTTCCAGTTCATGCAAGATTATTCCAGTTTGACTTTCAACTGATTGATACGTATATCCATCCATTGCAGTGCCTATCACAATCATCTTCTCTTCTAAGTATTGTCTGAAATACAATAAAATCTACAGCAGCATTTATGTGTATATTTGTAGATCAACCCTTGCTTCATGCTTAAACGTCACTTAAAATCACAGATTTTATTTTGTCCAATCAGAGTTTTAAAAGATGATTCTAACTCAAGGGAATTTGATCGTCATTTGTCATTGACAGAATTAAGAATGTATTTTTTTATTTGATAAAAAGTGTCATAAGTGTGTAAACAAGGGTATATAACACGTTATATTTTCATTGTGGATTTTTTTTGGGCTCAGTACAGACTCCAAAAGTATGCATTTTCTTTTAGTTTTATAGCGTATGCGGATTTTATAAGTCTGCAATGACGATATAACGTGAATATCAGGCACTGCATTAGTAATGCTAATGATGCAAGGCATTTATTAACTTTAAACAAAGGGGTTTTTTTTGTTTTTTTGACTGTTCTTAAATGTTTTTAAATACTAATTTTATTTATCATTCATTCATAACCATACTTGTGCATTTTTTGTAATAAATTTGAATACTATATAATTTTGATCTCCCTGTAGTGATATCCTTTCCTCTCATATCAAGCTAACCCTTTTTTTATCACTCATGTGTATATCAAATATTGAGTAGTATTTTTAAAATCCTATGTTTATTTTATCATTATTTGCTTGTTGTATCAGTATATTCATGTAAAATGATATCTCACTTTAAATATTTTCAATATGTTTTAAATCTTACATATATTATTTTTTAACTCTAAAATGTAAAGTAGCACTACTTAAAGAAGAATATAGTTTATAAAATATTATAATCATTTTATGAAGTTAAAAGAAAACCAAACTAATATACCTTTATCCTGTCAATAGAAAAGTTAACATTATGAATGATACCATTTTATTCAGGGCTGCAATTCAGTATCTAAAATATTTATTAATATATTTAATATTCATTTCTCACAATAGTTATTATTGTTTACCTTTGTTATATGTTTATGTGTATACTTACAGTATGAAGACTTTCTTTCATGTTTTTGCATGTTGCATCTTGCTTCTAACAGTCTTTTTGAGAATATAGAGGTCGTTAAATTGTATTGTATAAAATAAGAATGATTCAATGAAGCAGCCATAAATTGGTGGATGAAAGCTGGTGAAAATTTGGTTCAACAAAAACATGAAATGCTGTTACCAACCAATTTATTTTTGTCACTTTTTGTTCTAATTATGTACCTTGTGCTTATTGAACATGTGAGCTTACTAACATGTTTTTTTTTTGTTTCTAGAATAATAAACATAGAATTTAATAATAAAAATTAAAATAAAATATGCAATATTAGACTATAATAACACATTATATGCAAATTAGAATACAAAATGTGCAAATTTGATTAGAGAAAGAATATGAAAATTAAAATATAACATGCAAATTAGAATGCAGGAATAGTATGTGCCAGTCTAGAAAATCTGAAAATTAGATGCTGTATGCATATTCAAATAATATAATATGCAAATTAGAAAATATGAATGTAAGGCTAAATATTTGCAAATCAGTCAACTAAATCATGTTTAAAATTATGTAAATTAATTAATTATGAGTATAATTATAACTATTGACTGTATATGATTAATTAAATTTCAAGGTTGAAAAATATCTTATTTGTTCTAAACGAAGGACATGAGTAATATAATATTTCAGTATATTTAATATTTTTTTGTTTTTATAAGAGATTAGGAAAAGAATAAAACGTTTCCTTACATATTTTCAGAGTAAGAAGCTGAAATTGGCCAAAGATCTGTCACTGTTGGTTACTTTGTGTAAAAGCGTGCATTTTCACAACTTCAAGGAATCTGCCCAGAAATGTAAGCATACCATTATGTTAATATAAATGAGAAAGATATTACTAAAAGGCACCTAGTAAAAAGAAAATATTTTAAGGACCCCTACATAAACAAATGTTCACGCTTTTAGGGTTATTTTCTTGCTCTCAAATTATTTCTCAGATCTCTTTCTGATTTTGTTTTAATTGTGAATGTGTTTATGTTTGATGAGTGACATAAATATTAAACATAGAATTAAAACAAAAACTCTTCTCAATATTCACTCATTGATTATTGTTATTAACTCTGAAACCTGACATACAGACAAATTTTACGAGATGTCCTCCTTTGGTGAGAGTAAGGCAGTGGAACTTGCCAAGAGCCACGGTGAACAGTACAACGAACACAACAAGAAGTTCCTGAGCAGAACCTATCCTGCAGGCTGGAGAACCAACTCTTCAAACTACAATCCTTGTTCCCTCTGGAATGCAGGTTGTGCAATTGGTGAGTATCTGAAACTATTGTGTTTTAGTGACAGTGAGTAATCTGGGACATTTTTACGTTACTGTGAGGTATGTGCACATGCATATATATATATTCATAATGTGTGAATGCTGTTGAGTTTGTGTGACAGGCATTTCCTATCCCAGACTTTTTGTAACAAATGCCACAGATGACTTAACCGAGACATAGCAAGCATTGAAATGCCTGTGACAGTGTTATGGGTTATAAAAAGTCTGCCCTTGTGAAATGTTGACACCCTGTTGAAATTAGTACTATGCTGTTTTGCAGGTTTTCATCAGTAGTATAGTCCCAGATTACTTGTTAACTCGTATCTAAAATTCAATGTTATATATTTTGTGATAATATGCCAGGTATTTACTGTATAAATACCAAGCAAGCTCTAAGTTTGTCTTTCATGTTTTTTAAGTTGCCCTGAACTATCAGACACATGGAGAAGAGATGGATTTGTATTTAGGAAAGTTTAAGCAGAATGGGAACTGTGGCTACATCCTAAAGCCAGTCTTCATGAGAAAAGGTATTATAAACAATTTTATGCATTCTGTGCTCTTTTTTACATATTGCTCATACTGTCGAACACCTCCTTTGGAACATCCCTATTAAAGGGACACTATTTTTGGCCACAAACCGAAAAAAGAAAGCACTACAGCCAACCCTGATTCGGGGGACACCCCTATTATGGAAACACTCTTTTTGGTCTCATAGGTGTTTCATAAAAAAAGGTTCTTTTTTTAATCACTTTTTTCTCTTTTCTAAGTGGCATATCCCTTCACGAGACAAACAAACACAAGATACCTACTTAAACTAAGGCTTAGGGAGTGGAGTTAGTTTGCTTTTGAGAAAAAAATCCTGTTATTGTTGCAAGAATTGAACCCAGGACTCTGGGACTGGAAGGCGAGCATCTTAACCACCAAGCGATCCAACTCCACTCCTGTAATATAATATACTATATTTACTCATTTGTAGCTGCTGAAAATGTTGATAATGGTTAACAATAATAATAACAATAATAACTGATATTTACTGAAATACTGTAATACAAAAGAAAAAAAATCCATAATTTTCATAAGAGTAAAAAACATACTATTTTGTGTGACCACCACCATCCCCCTGGGAGAGTACACAATTAATGTTGATTTTTGTCATTTTGAGATCATCATTTTATCTTCTTCATAAAAGAGTACACTTTCAACCCCTCTCCCCCCCCCCCCCCGCCTATTTTGCATATATGTTTTTCACTAATTTGAAAAGGTTGAAAATTATGGATGGCCCTAACTAAATTGATATTTGTAAACTTTATATTTAATTTGGGCACATACGCTCCTCTTCAATTGCTTATCTCTCTTGTTCTTCAAAATATATTTACTAAATTTTGTATGGTTTTATATACTCATCCACATTTTGTTTACTCTTCTTCCAAATAGAGGGTGTGACGTTTGATCCTGAAAAGCCTGGTGATCAGTACAAAAGCAAACTGAAAATTAAAGTAAGTAATATAACTGGATTTCAAAAGCAATGATAGCAACAAATTGAGAAAAATATTCCATCAACAAGGACCAGCTTGGCCTCATAGCTAAAAAGTATATTAATAATAATATTACTGTGGCGTGCCCATGATTTCAAAAAGAAGGTGGGGGGGGGGGTGGTGGTGTGCTGAGTAGTATTAAATTTTAATTATTAAAGAAAATGCACAATATCGTACCAGAAGAAGCGAGGTATAAATAAAAAAGAACACCCCCATCTTTTTGATGGCATCCCACTGTATGAGGTCAAATAATATACAAATACACTTACTTATGGCACTTTATTATAACTGGCCTTTTAAAATTTACTCAATACAGTATTAACCAAAAATAACCTCCTATCATTTAAAAAGATTCAATGTTTTAAAAATATTATACCAGTCATAAAAATAAAAGGAAGGTCTTTGAGACAAAACGGCTCTGGCAAGAACAGCTCTGTGACCGCCTCCTTCATGGATGTTTTTTATGTTACTTTTCCAAACAGTACATCAGAATGGAAATGGCCCTGAAGCATAAAGCATAAATAAATAAGAAATTACCTATTAATTAGTATGATGTTTTTATAAATGTTTCAGCAAATTGAGATTGATATGTTTAATGGGCTTATAAATCATAGTGCATGTGTATTTATTTAGTACTGGTATATTAATATTTAATAATGATGTCAGTGGTGATGACTGAGGATAATGATGTATTCATTTCTAATGTGTAAATTCCATTAAAAAAAATGTACAAATTGTAAAAAAAATCAAGTACAAATTACAAAATAGCACCTACAGTAGTATATGTTACTATTATATATTTGTAATTATGGTTGAAAATGATGAAAAATATTTAAAAATAATATAGTAATACTATTATGTGAAATATTTACATATTCAAGCTGTGGTTTGGTAAACCTTTGCTTCCAATTTTAGGGTTCCTGATTCAAATCCTGTCAAACTTTACAATTTGTTCTTGCATATAAAATATCATTAAGTCTCCATGATATTTGTGTTATAAACCATACATAAATTTATTTACATTGCATTATTTTTAGATAATTAGTGGCCAACAGCTTCCAAAGCCTAAAGGATCAAAGGAAATAATTGACCCATTTGTGAAGGTTACCCTGCATGGTGTCTTCCAAGAACAGGAAGATAAAACTGAAGTGGTAGAGAATAATGGTAAGTAGTGAAGGGAAAATCCACACTATGTAACTTTATGATGTGGGCCTCATTTGCCTATCTTTACGGTGGAATAATCAGTGAGCTCATTTACCTTTGCAGGGTGATGGTCAGTAGGCTCACTTGCCTTCATTTGCAGAGTGATAATCAGTGGGTTCACTTGCCTACCTTTGTAGGGTGATGATCAGTGGGGTTTACTTGCCTACCTTTGCATGGTGATGATCACTGGGGCTCACTTGCCTACCAATGCAGAGTTATGAGCACCAGGGCTCACTTGCAAACCTTTGTAGGGTGATAATCAGTGGAGTTCACTTGCCTACCGTTGCAGGGTGATAATCATTGGGCTCACCTGCCTACATTTGCAGGGTGATAATCAGTGGGGCGCACTAGTCTACCTTTGCAGGGTGATAATCAGTGGGGCGCACTTGCCTACCCTTGCAGGGTGACAATCAGTGGGGCTCACTTGCCTTCCTTTGCTGGGTGATGATCAGTGTGGCTGACTTGTGTTGGCCTATACCATGTTAAATAAATAATAAGATATCGCAACCATGTTTTATATTATCTGTCTAGGATTCAACCCACACTGGAATCACGAGATGGAGTTTGATGTGAAAGTACCTGAACTGTCGCTGCTCCGCTTCACTGTTTACGACTATGACATGTCCACAAAGAATGATTTCATTGGACAGTACACAATTCCTGTGACAAGTATGCAATTAGGTAAATATGATGATAATGGTTTAACATATTAGTATAAATTATCAATATATTTTTATGTATTTTTTTGTAATATAATTGAGGATATCATTTGTCAACATATTTGTCATATGTTATACATGTCTTATTTTTTAACAGTTTATTGTTTATAGATCACTAGATTGGCATGCTATCATTGCCACATGACTTGCAAACCATCAATGACATCATAGTTCATATGATATGTCATATAGTAGTGATATGCAAATTATCAATTATTTGACCATTTACAGGAGTGACTGCATGAAATATTGATGTGTGTTATAGAATAGCAATATAATATTTGATTTAATAAATAATTTGCTATAATTATTCATTTTAAGGATTGAGGTGCAAAGTTAATGTAGTACAAGATTTGTTAATAGGTATATTAATACCAGTTTTAATGTTTCTGGACAGAACATTAATTTAAACAATTAATGGTATACCTATCAAAACTGTAAATCTGCCAATATATTTCTTTCACGTAAACATGTCCAAAGCTGAAATGCATTGTACTAATTGTTTTTAAACCTTGTCCTGTAGATGGCAGCAGACAAAAGTGTGTTTGCAACAGAGTGAATCAGAAGAAGGCTGTAAACACACTTTTATTTGCTGCTACCTAGAGGATATGATTTACAACAACAAAATAATCTACAGTGTGTTACAATAAAGGTGATGTTCACAGAACTATTGAAAACCAGTAGGTTAATCATCATCAACATATTTCAAAAGCTAATAAAGAACAGTATTTTGAAAAAAAACTTACCTTATTTGCAACTGCACTGTAAATCTTTGCAAAACCCCAAAATTGATGATTGTTGCACCACTTATTATTTCATAATAATTAAAAAACAATTTTAAATTCTTTTAATTAATTGTAAATTCACCTGTTAATTAACCACTTGTACATTGTGAAATTATTTGTATTGATTATTTCAAAATTTGAAAGTAGCTGCACTACGTAATACTGAATAATATAATTTAAAATTAAACTTTAAATTGTTTTAATTTAGCTGTTAATTAACCATCTGCACATTGTGAAATTATTTGTTTTTGTTAAAATAACTATCTTATCAAAACAGGGTATCATCATGTACATTTGGTGTCTAAGAAGGGTGTTTCATTGAGCCCAGCCTCAATTTTTGTCCACATAATGATGTCAGCGACATCATGATGTGTAACCGTAAGGTATCAACGTCATTGATTGATTAGCTGTTTTTGCTTGGCATCTGTAGATGGAATGCTGTGCCTTTTATACCCTTAATGATAACTGCATGAGTGGGTTTAGTTTCTGTACTATACTAAGTTTAGTCTGCTTCTTGGGATTTCTTTTGCATTTTTCTAGTATTTCCTTCTGAACAAATAATTATTGATTTAACTAACTGAAATATAACAGTTTTGAGATTTTAGCTATTTTACAGTTTTACTGTTTTTTCCCTCCACATAACAATAATTTGAATAATCTAGAGTGTGCTACATTTATTACTAACATAGATAGAAGAAATGAATAAAACAAAAGCATCTATATGTGACTAATAAATGATACATTCATCTCAGTTAAAAGAATGATGCATCCAAAATTTCTAACCATATTTGAATTAAAAAACAATTATTACCCCTATATAATTTTGTTCAATTTTACCTGTTGGCATCTTCTGTTGGAAACAAGTTTGCTACCATAAACTGCCATGCTTAATACCTCTGCATAAAATTTTATCTTTTGCTTCTCTGCTAAAAACTTGATAGCAAATATTATAAAAGCAATTCCCATTGTTCTTCTGTTAAAAAAAAAACAACTCTAAGTTAAAAAAAATGATTCTGACCAATAATTTGTGTTCCATCTTTCACTTCACAAAAACAAAGCGAACACAATGAAAATACTTGCAACATTTTCTGAAGCTTAACTAATACAAGTTGCGCTTTAGAAAATGTTGCGAGTAAATATTAACTGTTAAAGTTGATTTAGCATTCCAATTGTCAAACAAATTTTAAATATATAATTTCTATGTTTTATGCTGAGATGTTTTATAATGACTTAGTAGTATAGCTAAGACTAAGCATAATATGGCGGAAGGCAAAGTTCACCCGAGTTGTTTGCAGTGGAAATTGAAAGTACTGTGTTGTATTTTGCTCCATAATCTGCTGTTATTTCCATTGGAAATAGTCCTTATAGCTCCGTATTAATAATAGTATACAGTTAATCTTTATTTCTCTTGTATCTAAGAAAAGGAAAGAGGTGCCACTCAAACGATTAGATTACACGAGATCTTAATTTCCATGTCTGGCATCTGCATCTGTTTAAAAACACCATTTAAAAATGCATGTGAATTGTCAAATTAAATCATTTGTAGGAAATGTTAATTAATAATAATAATAATAATAATAATAATAAAGTTTTTATCTGTTCTGAAATCTACAGAACAAGTGGTTGTCATTGACTATATCAGAGTAGTTGACAAGCTTCAACCAATAGTATGTAGAGATGCCAAGTTAATATCATTTGCAATATCAAGTGCAACTTCTTTCCTTTATCTACAAGATAAAATACTTATTATTAACATTTTGTAGTTAATTCCATTGCAGTAGATTTAACAACAATAGTACAATGTCAAGTTTAGTGTAATGATCTTATAAACTTTGTAACATGTTTTTCTTTACCTTGTATAATAACTAACTTTTCTTTTTGTTCATCTTAATTTCTTTCTTCCTAGTTATCGTAAGCATCAGTTTCGTTGCAAAAAAACCTTGTTCCTCTGAACAGTTTTATTTCAATTTGTTTTCCTCATCAGGACTGTCCATTGGTTCTATTAGTAATGCAGAACTCATGTTTCTTTTTCTTCTTCCCATTCTTGTTTTTCTTACTGTTTACTAAAGTTGTGCTCTTACTGTAGCAGTTTGATTAAGATGTGATGACATGTTCAGTTCAGTCTTATCTTCAATTGATGGTATGACTGCATCCAATATACACATTATTTATTTGAAAAGTGCCCTTTTCATGAATAATCATGTTCAAAGGCGCTTTACATTAAGAATACAATAAATTAACAGTCAAAAAATAAACAATTAACAGTCAAAAAATAAACAATTGAGAATATCAAAATTCATACATTAATTACAATAATATTTATAAAATGATACAGAAAAAAGGATCCAGTATTAATGAACCGACAATATTGTATATATACATTCAATAGTAACACTTTCACAAATATTTCATAGACTAATAAACTAATGAATTCATAATGCATTCAATAGTAAACTAATAGTATTTTCAGTGTTTCACAACACATAATATAATAAACCATATTTACATTCAATAGTAAACATCATATATCTTCCATTAAACACATTCAATAGTAGATTAGCCACTGTTTTAACATATTTTCAATAATAAACCAATCAAAACACATTCCTTAGTAAACCATTTTCATAAGACATTCAATAATAAACTAATGAATATTTCATAATACATTCAATATTAAATAATATCTTCAATGTTCCACTACACATTCTATAGTAAACCTAATTATCTATACACATTGGTTAATAGTAGTAAGCATACCATAACACTCAACAGTAAATCAAACATTTATATATATTGAATAATAAACCTGTCAAAACACATTTGATATTAAACCATATTATCAGTACACATTTGATAGTAAACTATATTATCAGTACATATTGGATAGTAAACCATATTTTGTATGTCCCATAACACAGTTAGTGGTGAAACACATGATCTATTTTCAAAACATATTCAGTAGTAAACAATGCATTAAATGTTCCATTCATTAAACATTCAATAGTAAACTATATCAGTAAACATTCTTTAGAGAACTGTGTCTATAGTACACATAGACCTACATGCCATGTTGATAAATTTTACTTTGTATGTACATTTTAGTTTAATTTACTCCTAGTTAAAGTTTATTATTTTTCTCTTATACTTGGATGCACCGTTGGGTATTGTCCAACGTGTGCCACTGTTACGAAAGTGATATCCATTAAATTGAATTGAAAAAATACAGGTGGCTACACTAGATAACAAACAGATTAGTTGTTCTGCATATAAGTATGCTTCACATTCAATATTAAACCATCTGGTTTCTATCCAATAAAACATTCATTAGTAAACCGCACTATTTTTTTTTATACAACCTTTAAAATATTCTTGTTCTACATAATATAATACATTCAATAAGTAAACATTTGCCTTATTCAATAGTAAATAATACTAATATTTCACAACACATTCAAAAGTAAACTAATGTTAACAATGTTGAATAATTAGTATATTTGATACAACACACTGATTTTTGGTTTTATACAATCATAAACAATAAATGTTCTAGATTCATTCAACTGTAAATAAGTAATACATTCAATATTACAATATTTTCATAACATATCCGATAGTAATTTAGTATACTATATTACATTTAAGAGCTAATCATTATACAAACAGATACTTTAATAACTTATATTATCAGTATACTATAATGACAATAATGTATATTTTATATCGCATTAAAAAGTAAACCATAATGTAATGAATTCATAATATGTCAATAACACATTCAATAAAAGGCATACATTTATCGTGACATTCAATAGTAAACGATACTGTAGTTTCAAAGTTTCAAAATACATTCATAAATAAACTATATTTTAATAAGAAAATAGTACCAATATATAAATTGTTTCATAAAAATTAAATAGTAAACCATTTTTATAACATAATAGTACCAATATATATAAATTGTTTCATAAAAATTCAACAATAGTAAACCATTTTTAACAACACAATAGAAATAGTACCAATATAAATTATTTCATAACAAATTAAGAAGTAAACACAAAATGTAATGAATCATATGTTAATAACACATTCAATAAAACCATACATGATATTCACTAGTAAACAGTTTTAAGGTGGCATAACACATTTTATAGCAAATCATTTTTATAAATTGTTTTCAACACATTCAATAGGTACAGTATTATGAAACAATTTACCAGTATGTAAAAAATTGTTTATAAAATATCAAATAATAAAGCAATAGTTGTTTAAACATTCTATGTAGTATATATATTAACATCATAACATTTAAAATGTTAGATGAATGACAAATCCTTTTTTTATAACATAATTGATAGTACAAATATTTTAATTGGTTCATTACACATTCAATATTAAACCATTTTATAATTATGTTCATAGTATATTCAGTAATAAAGCAATGTTTTTGTTTTAAACATTCAATACAGTATATAAAAATATTGTTAATGTTTCAGTAGTAAACAGTTTCACAACACATTCAATAGTAAACCATATCATAATATATTCAGAAATAAAGCAATGTTTTGAAACACATTCAATACAGTATATAATATTTTGAGTAACTTTTTTCTTAACATAATAGTTAATCAATGACACATTCAGTCACTCCTTCGGTGAAATTTCCAAGCCAAACCAAGTACTTTGAAGATTATTGAAATCTTTCCTGGACTGCATCATTGCTTCGACTTGATCAGCATCAGCATTCAACATCATTCAATTGGGTCACAAATTAATGGTTACCATGCAGCAGTGGCGTATCTAGGGATATGCACACTCCCCACTAAAAGAACTTTTACTCATAACTTTGGCAATATTAAGTCGATTCCAGTACTAGAAACCGACTTAATATTGCTAAAGTTATGAGTAAAGTATTAGGGCTTCTGTGAACTAAAGTAAACAATAATGCCACATTCTTTTGCTAATTACTCAGTTTACCAATTAGCACAATTACGCTAGTTTTGGAAATGCAAGCCTCATTTACATAACTAAACCTATCAATATTTAATAGCACATTCAATAGTAAACCATAGTCAATATTTTTAAGTATTGTGCACTTACCTACATGTCAAAAAGTGTAGTGCTACTAACATGCACTTACGAGAAATTCCTTACAGCCTTTTGATTATTTCGGCCATGTGTTCAAGTCATTCTAAAAATTAATTTCTTTATAATTTATCTGCATCCATATTTGACTAATAATTAAGTTTAATATATTAATGTAATGAAAGAGCTAGAAATAAAAATGATAAATAATATATTCAAAGAAATAAATAATACAATAAATAATAAAAAATAATAATCATTATTAATATTATTTAATACAAAAGATATTTGTCTACAATATACATAATTTGCAAAATTATGAACAGTATATAATAAATACATTTTCATCAAATGCAACATTCTCATCATGGATTTTATAAACAATCATTCTTTATGTACATTATCTATTGTAACAACTGTTTTTGTGTATTTAGACATAGAATTGTAGATGTTAGAGCTATTTTACATACATACTTGTAATAATACATTTGCTATAATATAGTATAATGTAACAATATATACATATTTTTTAAATTGTTATATTTTACTGTGTGTACATGCATGTAACTATTGATATTTGTTTTACACTTCATGTCTATTTTAAATATGTAATATATTGTACTGAATTTATTTAGATATACAGATGTTTAGATGTTGTTTAACATTCTTTGATCAAAATTTCATATGAACTTGTTTCTTCATCCATAGTTAGAGTATTTATTTTAAAATCCTACCCATTCAATTCTGAAAAATGAAAAAAAAAAGCTTTTACTGTTGGAATATTTCAAATGCTTGACTATAAATCAAATCACAATCAGTGCACATTGAACAGTGCAGCTTTGAACTGATGCTACTCCAGCCAATGCCAAGAGTGGTGGTTGTATACTAGCATAAAATACACCAATTATTGTCGGTTATCTAGTTGGTGTACCTAGTCTTCCCCGAGTCTTGGGAGACTCCCGAAAATTGGCACGGTCTCCAACGAGAAGCAAGTCTCCCGCAAAGTAGCCCATTTATTGCCAATTAAAAATGTGCGTTTTTTAGTACCGTATTGTCTTCCTTAATGTCGGCTGGCATGGGTATCAGCAAACTCGGCAAAATACAATAAGATGTGAATAAAACTTTATATACCAGATATTTCTGAAGTGGCTTCTCCCAACTTGGAACTTCCTGCATCTTGCCAAGTTGGCGCTGTATTGGCTTAAAATTCAATGCTTTCCAATGCTATAAAATGAAAATCAAAAAAATAAAAAGCTCTGCTCACTAGGGAATACCAATACTAATAACTAACATTTACCAATTAATGTAAATCTCTTATAATCTGCTAATTTTAACCAAATACAGTATATTTCTTGCCCATCCAGTTTCTCAGGCCAAACCTTTTGGTTGGAAAGGTTAAGATAACAATTGTGATTCAATTTCAAAACCTTAAGGTTTGATACCGACATTGCACTCTTATTTGTGTCTTTGGGAATGAAATTTTATGTAGTATAATAAAAGTGGACCAGTATGGTCCCATATAAGGCAAAAATTACCTGGTAGGTTGAATGCATTGCAGTAATCATGTAATACACCATTAGTAGCCAAGTATATATGGCTACTGTGTTTGTTCTACTGACTGGGGTTAACCAAATGACCTTGTCATATGCTATATAAAAAATTATTATATAGTATTATCTATTCTTAGGTTTATGACCTTTGCATTGTTTTCATAATATTGTCATCTTGTGCCAAGTTATACCATGGAGGTATTATTGAGATCACTCGGCAACAGATCCCTTTAACGTGACAAACCAACGTGTTCCCCGCCGCGCCTTTGGATCGCACACGGCGTATTACTTATTAACATTTTTTTAGTTATTAACAACTTGGCAACGACATGCTTTTATACGCAGTTGTGCGATAAACCGTTTCATTTTAACTCATTATCTTTGAAATTAACAATGTCCCCCTGATTAGATTTTCATTACTTTTAGTATGTTATTATGTGTATATTTCACTTCGCAAAATATTTCTTTTACAATTACTTCTGTGTTCATTATAATTAATTTTGTCTAAAGATCGATTGGTTCATCTATAAAGCTAATGCAGCGTAAAACTGAAAATTACTTCAAAGTTCTTCACACGTTGCGACATCTTTGTTCTTGGCTCATTTGCATAGCGCTGCGTGCGTGGAGCTTTTTCGAGTGATCTCCTTCTCAATAATACCTCCATGTTTGTACTACAGATCGTGGTCAATAATTTCTGCTTTCAATACCCTCAGTTATTATTTTAAAAAATAAAAACTTTATGCATGTTACTTGGGTATTTTTTTTTTTTGTGATATGAATAAGGCGTGTGGGTGAGTGCTTGCGCGCGTGTTTATTTTGGTGTATATGACTGTTTTTGGTTGTCGGTGGTGGGTTAGTGTGCTGCTTGCATTGAAAGTTTATGGATGTAGACAAGTCAGTGTATGCCAGTTTTTACAGAGAAAATATTAAAATTATGAATATTATTTTAAAATGTTTTCATAAATTCAAAATATTATTAATTAATGACATTTGTTTAATCACATTCAATTATTGAAATTATTGCTACCTTTGATTGTTTCAGGTTATACACACATGCCTTTGTATACCGATACAGAAGAACTTCTGTATTCATCAACGCTGTTTGTGCATGTTAGTCTTGAGTAACTCTGGTGACGCATATTGGACGTACTATGCGCTAATAAAACACTACTATTGGATGGTAATGGTACTTCTATTGGATTGTAGAATACTACAACGGAATGGTATGATGCTTCTATGGGATAGTACAGTACCAGTATGATATGGTAGGATACTACTATGGGATAGTAGGATTTTACGGATGGGAAAACATTATTCTTAGATGGTCAGGTACTACTATGGGATAGTAGATTACCAAATCCCTGATATTATTAGATCAGTGCTGTATTAGATAATCTAAACATTTTAAACAACACATTTTACCATGGTTTTATATGTACAGGGTAAACAGACCAAATTTTTAAACAAGTTTTTATGAAAACAAATAATAATCTAGTATATAAAGTTAATTTGTAAATAATCTCTTAATATTTACCACTTTTCATTTTATAAGTGTTGGGATCAGATTTAGATGAATAATGACTAACAATTTTGATCATTTAAAGTGAACAAATCATGTAAGGATTTGCAATGCATTTTTACATTTTAAACATTTTATAAACAAAATTTATTTTTAATTCTTTTAGGAAAACTTTGGTATAAAACTTTATAATGTGATTGCTCTTGTAAAGAAGATATTTGCAATTATTTAATTAATGATTTATATCAAAGTGCAAATAATAAATCTACATATTTAAGTAGTCAATAATGTTTTACCTTCAGTATTTACCTATTTGAGCCTTCATATTTTTAACTGCACATAAAATTATGCATGTTGAAAGTCAATAGACATAAACAACCATTTAACACACACAACATAGGCTAGGCCTAGCAAGGCCTCAGGGTTGACACAGCCTTCAGAATTGTCTGAATATAGTGAATTATGACACATAGTTTGAAGGATAATTGCATCATATATCTAATATTTATCGTAAAGATGAAAACTGTTTTGTAATAGCTTCCTAATTGTAGACGATTCAAAAGGCCTTGCCAACATGGAGGCCTATGTTGTGTTTGTTAAATGTTTGTGTATCATTGCCTTTTAATATGAGCATGTGCAGTCCAAACTACCTTTGCCATCACATCATGTTCTAAACTCTTACATTAGAATATCAGCCCAGTTAGGCCTACTTTTTATAATAATATTGTAATTAATATACAGATAATTTTTTCTACTATTCTTAGGCTTATGAAGCAGATGAAATCTTTTAGGAAATTTTTGTTTATTTTGTATACCTAACTTTAATATTTAAAAGCCTTGCACACACTTCGGTATATAGCCATAAGCCAACAAATCCATCCACTTAACTCTCTTCGGGCACTTGACGACACAGCAGCACCTGCTATTGTGGTAGTGTCCATGGAATCATGTTAGCTGACAATCATTGCCGCAGTGTGCCCGGTTTAACATTAACAGTAAAAATTAAAATATTTAAAAAGATTGCACTAAACCTGGAAACCATTGAATTCGTAAATATTCATATGTAATTATATACAATTAGGTTATACATATTCAGAAATGCATGAAGTAGATTAAATAAGATTTTGCATCAGTCAATATTTTTAAATGGATTAATTGTAAATGATATGTATGAACTATTTTTAACTAAACATTTAGCTGTCCTCAGTAGGAGTATTTAATAATGACTAAAATCATATGAAACCCATTACTGATGATTATAGATTGCCGTAAGTCTAATCTTTAATCCATATTGTAATTTTTGTACAGCGTCACCTACTGTTTTGTAATAGCTTCCTAAAATTGTAGACGATTCAAAAGGCCTTGCCAACATGGAGGCCTATGTTGTGTGTGTTAAATGTTTGTGTATCATTGCCCTTTAATATGGGCATGTGCAGTCCAAACTACAATATGTGTATTAAAGGTAAATTTGAATATAAACCCTGGCAATTTCTCTTCATATCCATTAATCTATATTTAATGTCTACAGTATTATTAACCTTTGTATCTTTTCAAGATATATGTTATTCTTAGAACACCTGTCTAACATATGAATTTATATCTGCAAATTTTGAATATATACTTATGAATGTATGCATCTGTAAATCACATGAATTCACCATTTAATATCTGGAACTTGACCTTTGCCATCACATCTACACAAGAATGAGTTTGTTCTAAACTTTTACATTAGAATATCAGCCCAGTTAGGCCTACTTTTTATAATAATATTGTAATTAATATACAGATAATTTTTTCTACTATTCTTATGCTTATGAAGCAGATGAAATCCTTTTAGAAAATTGTTTTGTAAACCTAACTTTAACGTTTAAAAGTCTAAAGCCTTGCACACACTGCGGTATATAGCCTTAAGCCAACGAATCCATCCACTTCACTCTCTTCGGGCACTTGACGACACAGCAGCATCTGCTATTGTAGTAGTGTCCATGGAATCACGTTAGCTGACAATCATTGCCGCAGTGTGCCCGGTTTAACATTAACAGTCAAAATTAAAATATTTAAAAAGATTGCACTAAACCTGGAAACCATTGAATTCGTAAATATTCATATGTAATTATATACAATTAGGTTATACATATTCAGAAATGCATGAAGTAGATTAAATAAGATTTTGCATCAGTCAATATTTTTAAATGGATTAATTGTAAATGATATGTATGAACTATTTTTAACTAAACATTTAGCTGTCCTCAGTAGGAGTATTTAGTAATGACTAAAATCATATGAAACCCATTACTGATGATTATAGATTGCCGTAAGTCTAATCTTTAATCCATATTGTAATTTTTGTACAGCGTCACCTTTGGCTGCTAAAAAAATAACATGTGATTGAGGCTTTCCGTTGCCCTGTACCAGATTAATTTAAGAATAATTATAATAAAAGAAACTGGCTTGAGTAAATGCAGTTATGACTTGGAATCTAGGTTATGTCAAAGCATAATTCACAAGCCTGTGTCTAAATCATTGTAACAAATTGTTGTGCTTGCAAAGTCTCCTGTATTTTTTTTTAGTGCTTATTCAATGTAAATCATGCCAACGTTTTTATAAGTGTTGTTCCGAATATCAAGTTAGTGCAAGTTTTTAATGGCATCATACTAAAATACTTTAATCGTACATAAAAAATACTATAGATGATAGATGTAATTGTAAATGGTGCACCTTTTCGTAATTTCTCATACCAGTACTGTTCATGCAAAATAAGATGACTTAAATACCTAACTATATTTTAACTACTAATAAAAATATATGTTAGATCATGCATAGTCAAGTTTTTAGTTTTTATGATTCATATATTGTGGTTGTAGAATAATTATATTTAATTATATTCTTGATATTTAGTATATTCCATTTATTCTTGTAATGAACTGGTTTTCACTTTTTTAGTTATTTTTACTTTGTAGTAGTATGTAATTTAATTATATGTTTTACTTAAGTTTTAAAAAATGGTTGTTTTTATATAATTTTTACAATGTTATTTTAGTTGTGATAATAACTGCAGTGTGATATATTAATATTCAATGGTCTTTTGTATTCAAATTGCCATCTGAATTTTGAATTATAAGTTTTTTTTATCAACTTTCTAAACTTGATAAATTTATTTTTTAGGTAACTATGGTTTGTACTCATTAAGTATTTACTTTCAATAGTAAAATAATATAGATTAGCCTGACAAAGAAGCATTTATAGTGTTGTTTGTAGGCCTACAGCTACCAGAATCTCAATTTATGTGGTAATGGGATTTCTCTTTCATCTGATGATATTCATTTGGATTAATAAATATAATATAGAAAATGATTTCATGTTTCTGTATTTTTGTTTGTTGATCTATTGCCATCAGTCTTAATAATATTATTGACTACAGTACCTACTACCATAACTTTACTAGTGATTTTTGCTACCTACTTCCACTACTGGCTATACCATTTCTGTTTCTCGTTCGCTGCCACATCACAGGCAACCATTACTGCTTCTTGCTGTCACTTTGTTTTATTTTGTTATTCTTTCTTACGGTTACCACTTTACTGGCTACAGTGTTTTATTTCTACTTCTTCATGCCACTTGACTGGTTCTTTATATCATACTACTTGATGCTGCTTCACAGTGGCCATCATTTATGCTATGTACTGAAAATTCACTTGCTGTAACATCCTTGCTGCTACAAATTGAATATTTTACTACTTCTTTTTTGGAAGCTGCTGATGCTACACCTTTAAAACTACTGTATTCTTGCTGCTAATGCATTTTTAGCAACAACTGCAAATAGACTCGCATCAATTTTGTTATACACAGATAGTGAAAAAAAATATTGTACTTAACTACAGCTTACTTACAACATTCGTTGACTTGCTGCCACTGCACTGCTATATTATTCCTGATTCTTGCTGCCATTTCACTGGCTATTTCATTATTGTTCTTTGCTGCCACTTGACTGCCTAGTCCTAATTGCTGCTTCACAGTGGCTCTAATATTGCAGCTTTTCACTGACACTGCACTCTATTTTACTTCCATATCACTGGCTATTTTCCTGATTCTTGCTAACACTTCACTATTCCTGATAGTTGCTGCCATAATATCACTAGCTACTGTACCGTATATCATTCATGCTCTCTGCTTCCACATGACTGGCTATTATACCTATTACTTGGTGCTTCACACACTGGCTATATCATTCCAGCTTCTCACTGTCACTGCACTATATTTACCTCCTGATACATTTTGCCTCATACAAATTAATAGCACACTTTTGGCAGTACTTTTAATTAAAAAATCTTTGGTTGTAATTGTATTTTTTCAGTACTTTAGTCAAACTATCTAAAGCGATTGCATTAAATGCTCAGCGTCTTAAGTCATTTTTTTTTTCTTTTTCTTTTTTTTTTCTATTTTTTTTCTTTTTCTTTTTTTTTCCTTTTTCTTTTTTTTTCCTGACTCAACAAACTAAGCATTTAATGTTACCATCTTCTGATTTTCACTAAAGATCAATATAAGTAATTATACTGTAAGTATACTTAATATAAGTAATTGCATTGAATACGCAGCATCTTAAGTCATTTTCTTATTTTTTCCCCCCTTTCCTTTCTTTTTTTTCCGACTTAACAAACTAAGCATTCAATGATACTTTTTACTTATAAAATGCCATACTTGATATATAAAAAAAATTATTAGCTAGGTAACTTTTAGAAATACTTTTGCTAATGTAACTTTAGATGTATTCCAGTACATTTTACTTTAGTCAAATTATCTAAAAGTGACTGCATTAAATACTCAGCATCTTAAGTCATTTTCTTTCTTTTTTTTCCTTTCTTTTTCTTTCTTTTTTTTTTTTCTGACTCAACAGACTAAGCATTTAATGTTGCCATCTTCTGATTTTCACTGAAGTTGTCAGTTATTAGCTTTAAGTAATGCATTGAATCCATAGCATCTTAAGTTGTTTTTCTTTTCTTACTTCCTCTTTATTTTTTAATCAACAAACTAAGCATTCAAAATGGTGTACATTAAATATATATAAAACTACAAAAATAATAGCACACTTTTATTGCATTAAATACTCTATACTTTCATTTTTGTTTTACAACAAATTAAGCATTTAACGTTGCCATCTTTTTTTCACTAATCAGTTGTTAGCTTTAAGTAAATTGCATTGAATACGCAGCATCTAAGTAATTTTTTGTTTTGTTTTGTTTCTCTTTTTTCCAGACTTAACAAACTAAGCATTCAATGTTACTTTGACTTCATGAAGTACTGTACTTGACATATAAAAATAATAGATAGGTAACATTTGAAATACTTTGGATGTAGGTCTTATTACTTCAGTACACTTGAGACAAATTATCTAAAAGTGATTGCATTAAATACTCAGCACCTTAAGTCATTTTCCCCTTTTTTCTCTCTTTTTTTCTGACTCAACACACTAAGCATTTAATGTTACCATTTTCAATAAAAGTTGTCAGTTATATGCTCTTTCACTGAATACACAGCATTTTCAGTCTTTTTACTTTACTTTCTCCTTTTTTCGACTCAAGAAACTAAGCATTCAATGTGTTACTTTGACATATAATATGCTGTACTTCAAATATTAATAAAAATTGTTAGATAAGTAACATTTAGAAATATTTTTTACTACATAAACTTTAGACCATTGATGTTTTATTTCTTTAGTAATTTTTTTTGGACTAAGCATTCAATTTTATCATTTTCTGATTTTAACTAAAGTTGTCGTAGTCGTTACCGTTTTTAGTAACTGCATTGAAATTAGCCTTTAAGTTATATTTCTTTTTTTCTCTGACCCAACAAACTAAGTATTCAATTTTATCATCTTCTGATTTTAACTAAAGATGTCGTAGTCATTACCATTAAGTAATTGCATTGAATAATTAGCCTTATAAGCTATAATTCTTTTTTCTCTAACCCAACAAACTAAGTATTCAATGACTACTGATGATGGCAATTATCCACTTTTGAATTCCCTGACATCAGTACTGTAGTCTGTTGAGTAGTGTAGTGTGACGACTCTAGGATATATTGCGGGTGGGGGGGGGAGTAGCTAAGCTGTCTGACAGGGCGACTTGAGCTTGTACGCCCAAGCTGGAAGAAGGGTTTAAGACTTTAGAGGGGGTTCTTCTCCCAAATGAGATTTTTTTTAAAGAATAGGAACCTCTGGATGGCCGCAAATAGCACTCTTAGACTGTGACAGACAATTGTGTTGACTTGGTATACGGTAGGCCTATTTTTATATTTTTTATGGTCTGACAGCCTGACGAGCTCTCTCCAACAGGGGGTTTGACCTGTCCAGTGGGGGCTTAAGCCCCAGCTTTCCAATCCCCACTGGCACCGCCACTGGTAGTGTAGGAACTGGGAGGTATAAAAGTAATATTTTTATACCTCCCTGTGGAGTACTGTACCGGTATGTGGCCTAGTTCAGACTAGGTGGATAAACCCGGCTCAACTCAACCGGGGTTTATCCACCTGCCTGTCTGAACTAGGTGGAATTATCTCAAGTCGGGCTGTGTTCCTATAGTAACTAGGTCTGGCGCTCCACCGTGTTTAACTTTTCTAAGCCGGGCTTTAATCGTTGCGGGGTCTTGCATTGACTTCGGGTGACAAAATGACCAATCAGCATTCAATTACGTACGCTGTGAGCGAGCGTACGTTTCGTGAGCAATGTTTTGAAACATGTTTCCTGGTTACGGTTCATTATTATGCAAATTCTTGCCTGGGCTTAATTCAGTCTGAACTGTAGCCTCAGTATGATATTGGGCCTAAACTAGAATTGAACATTGTGTAGATATATATATTATATAGGCCTAGGCTAGTCTAGCCGGCTAGGTTGTGGTCCTGACTATTGAATGACATACCTTTTGTATTCTGCCGAGCTTAGGCAGGCTCTGGGCCTAGGCTCTGTAGTGTAGGGCATTTGGAGGAGGACAGTGGGGGCTTAAGCCCCAGCTTTCCAATCCCCACTGGCACCGCCACTGGTAGTGTAGGAACAGGGAGGTATAAAAGTAATATTTTTATACCTCCCTGTGGAGTACTGTACCGGTATGTGGCCTAGTTCAGACTAGGTGGATAAACCCGGCTCAACTCAACTGGGGTTTATCCACCTGCCAGTCTGAACTAGGTGGAATTATCTCAAGTCGGGCTGTGTTCCTATAGTAACTAGGTCTGGCGCTCCACCGTGTTTAACTTTTCTAAGCAGGGCTTTAATCGTTGCGGGGTCTTGCATTGACTTCGGGTGACAAAATGACCAATCAGCATTCAATTACGTACGCTGTGAGCGAGCGTACGTTTCGTGAGCAATGTTTTGAAACATGTTTCCTGGTTACGGTTCATTATTATGCAAATTCTTGCCTGGGCTTAATTCAGTCTGAACTGTAGCCTCAGTATGATATTGGGCCTAAACTAGAATTGAACATTGTGTAGATATATATATTATATAGGCCTAGGCTAGTCTAGCCGGCTAGGTTGTGGTCCTGACTATTGAATGACATACCTTTTGTATTCTGCCGAGCTTAGGCAGGCTCTGGGCCTAGGCTCTGTAGTGTAGGGCATTTGGAGGAGGATAGACTTGTTGAGAAAAGGTACAATGCAGATATTGCTGTGTAGTTTATCATTCCTTCCAGCTTTACGGGTACAAAAAGGCCTAGGACTTAGTCTAGTAGTAGTAGAAGACTAGTACTCTAGTAGAGCCTGAGGGCCTACCTAGGCAGGCCACATTCTCTTTTGTGGTGCTCATTCATCATAACATAGCATAGGCCTCCTACCTAGGCCTAGCCAGTGTCGGATTCTTTAACAATAACATTATGTGAGTAGATTAAATCACGCGAATTATTCAAAATAAATTATATGATTATGTATACATGACCTTAACACTCTCGTAAGTTCGATAATTCTCCCAAAAAATATTTGTGTGTGTGTGTCCATCTATCTATCTTGGCTCTACAGAAACCACAAAAAATGATGTCCAAACACGCTTTGTTGATGTGTTTATACAGACTAGGCGTGCTGTGTTTGATCGGTTGCTATAGTATCATCTACACTCCAGATTTCCTATTGGTTGAAAGTTTCCCATTATACACATTGCCCGGAAACATCTTGTAAACACCACGCGCGCGATCGCGTTAAACCTCTGCAGCTAGCAACGGATCGAGAAATAATGCGAAACCATGTGCGAAACAAGGTTCCTCCTCTTTCCAATCGTATTTCTATCACACGTTGCTATTAAAAATCATTTCTAAACTTGGACATAGATCAGCCATGAATAAAACTTCTATCTGCCGTTATTTCTTATTAAAAAATAGTACCATCATCGAGCAAAGTAAGTCAGTTTCAAAGTGAACCTCGTTTTTTCCCCTTTGTCCAAAATCAGCTTGGATAATGAACGCAATTTATGATTCCATTAACCAAACTTGTATATGCGCAATATAGCCTATTGTAACTATTATTAATGTAGGGCCTACTGAACATTACAGTTGAATATCATACGACCTTAACGTTCTCCTAAGTTCCATCATACTTGCAGATTTGTTGGGTAATGCCAAATAGGCCTACTTGATCTTGTTTCTTTTGAGAAACACCACCGAAAATTATGTTCATTCACGAATTGTCGATGTTTATCAGTTTGATCGGTTGCTATAGCGTTATTCGCAGTTCACGTTTCCTATTGGTTGAAAGTTACACATGATACCGTTGCCCAGAAACAACTCGTAAACACAACGCGCACGATCGCGTTCAACAAACATCACTCTACTACGCGTTGTAACGGATCGCTGAAATGGCGAAAAGGGGTTTAAACCTTATATTTTTTTCCACCGATTTTAAAATATCTGCTGAAAACTAAATAAGCCTTTGGTTAGATCAGCTGGGATTACGATCGAATTGAGAATCGACTCGACTAACCAAAAGTTATTACGTGCCCATTGACTCTGTTGAAAGTAAAACTATATTACCGGTAATGTATCCCTAGCCTATTTTCCCAACAAATACAAGTTACAGGTCTCCCTCCAATTAAAGACCACTTTTTTTCTCCCCGACGAATTGTATTTTCTCTCCCATCCCTGTTTAAATTGTAATGCATGATATAATTACTCCAAACTCATTATTAAATTTACATTTATTTGAAGATAATATACACTACCTATTGTAGAAAAAATAAAAGCCCTCAAAAAATTAGTTAAATAATTAATTAAAATTGTGTTTGGTTCTAATTTACAATTTCAAAGGTAATACAGTAACTTGCTAAGTACGGTACGGTACTGAATTTTAAATGCTTTGTAAAGACCTTATGTACGCCTAAGCTTAATTATGTTTTTAAAACTGTCAATCATTATGTATTACAGAGTGCTCAAACTTTTCTTTTCGTTTCGTTTGTCTGTTTATTACAAGTATAAATTTGTTGCTGTAATTATTTGTATCGCAATTATTATGCCTAATTACATAAAAAGTAAAATGAAAGTTATTCTTCCTCAATGCATCGGTTAAAATAAATTTGAAGCTATAGAACTGAAATAAATTAATTTAATTTTTAACTTTCAATATTTAATTCAGTTATCTTCAGAGTTTATTGCTGTACAATTCAATCAATCTTCAGGTTTAATTGAATTCTTATATGACCAGACCTCGATCTTGACCTAGCATGTGGTAGATACGGTAAATCTTAGTATCATTTAACAATGGGAGGAAGAATTAAGACCGCAATATATAAAAGTACATTATTAAACTTGGAAACACCGTCCGGACGTTGGACGGAAAACGACAGTTTGAACTGATAAAAGTGAAATTGACGATTATGATTTCAATTCACGACATGCAATCGCTTTGACCTAGTTCATACAGATCATCATCGTCACTCATGATGATAGGCCAATGAGTCATGTTCAAATAAAACCACCATATCTTGTCAAGATTAACAATATTTATATTTAATAACCTACAACATTCGGAAAGACCAACTGGCACTGGCTATTTAGGTATGTAGGGCATAAATTGTTGACGACAGATCTGAAGTACTTTATCCTGCATAATATTCCTTCCCCTGTATTCTGAGGTAAACGAACACCTCAGCCGAGTCTCAGATAATAATACTTGTTGGATCGCACTCGCACACTCCCACCCTCACCTTCTCCCCTCCACCGGCATAATATTCTGGACCCTTGATGTTGACAGGCGCGAATCCAAGGGGGGGGGGGCACCTGGCCCGGGGTCCCCTTTAGGAAAGTCAAAAAAGGACCTGGCCCGGGGTCCACTTTAGGAAAGTCAAAAAAGAAAAAAAAAAGAAAAATGATCGGCATTAATCCTAGAGGTTATTTTCGGGCGTCTAGAACGCAGAAATTTCGCGGGGGAATTCCCCCGGACCCCATAGGGTATTTCTATCTCGATCTGCCCCACTTTTGTCCCCTTACCTCTCCTCATTTCTGGTCCCTTCCCCTCCCTTTTTTGACATCTCTGGATCCGCCCTTTTAACAAATTGATAACACGCATATAGGCCTATATATACTTTATATTATATATAATGTATATACCATATTTAATCTATATTATTATGTAGTAGGCTTGAAAAAAAGAAAATATATACAGTATTTGTCAAAAAAAATGTACTGTTTAATATTAGAAGGTAAGGCCTACCGGACACTTTACACGTTGCCCTCATTTAACCTATTGAGCATTGACCTCAATTCAATTCAATTCAACAACCTCTCGTTGGACCGACGACGTGACCGTGTGTGTGTTTGTTGGTTTTGTTGGGAAGCTGGAGAGGTGGTTTCTGTTTTTTCGTACTGTATAGCCTAAATGTAGCAGGTTATAAACTAAGTTTCGGTATTACTGCAAGGTTGGTAAATATCACAGAATATATTATGTCTTGTCGATTGTCATTGGAGCGTGATGTCGTTTAGGTTTTCGTGATTTAATTTCCAGAACAACGTCTGAGCCAAGCTGCTAGGCCTGCCAAGTCAGTCCTTCCTGTGTTTTTTTTTCTGGCACTGGAGCAGATTAGATTTTTATGCCTGGCTCACAGTTGGCCTAGCCTAATCTAGGCCTAGGGTAGGCCTTCGTATGACGACATAACTAGGCCTAGAAAAATACACTTATAAATATACTTTACAATCATCAATTAGAATCACAGCCAAATGAAATTGTAATTTGAGTGAATTAAATGGAATATTATAGCATTAGATTAGGATGATTGATTTTAGCATTGAAGTTTAGTTTAGCCTGGTTTTTGTAAAATTCCTGTACTGTATACTTGACCAATACTAAAAAATAAGACTTGTGCAGGATCCCCCCACAAAAATTAGGTCTAGAATTCCGCCCACGTATTCCCGGAAATAAGGGCTGATTTCTGTCTAAGTTTTTTCCCCAAAAATTAGGAATAGGCCTACAGACAGTATCTCTTATTAATACAACCAAGGCAGTAAATATGATTCCGCACACCGATTTGCCTAGTGATTTTCCACGCAAATTTGAGTTGGTTTTTTAGGTATCCTCTGCACAAAAAAAAACTGTGGTACCTGACAGTTGTTGAGGATGCTAGATCATGATTTTAGGAAAATGCTTGATATTCATGATCAATCATGCGAAGTATTGTGTTGATTGACATAGTTACCTTGCTATCCAGTGTATTTAAACATTTTTTAAAGTTTAAATTAATTGTTTATCATTATTTGTTTTGTTTATTAAATTATATAACGTATTAAAATAATTTTTTATTACTTTTTGTAATTTGTAATTTATGTAAATAATTTAAATTGTTATATTTGTTTAATTTTATTTTAAATGTAGTAATTTAATTTGTAGTTGTACAATTATGCCAAGTACCCCCTCCTCTAATATACTTATCCTATAGGACGTTTTGTGTAGAAAGTATTTATGATGGAATATACGTTTAAAATGTAAAAATAACCTGGAATTTTTATTCTAATTATTGATATATTCCTATCACTGTATTAGCTGATTGGTTGATACACTAGTTGAGATGCCAGCATATTTTACTATACAAATTACAAAATGCTTTTGAGAGTTACTTGTTGTGGCGCCCTCTATGTTCGTAGTCAGTATGCTACTTAATTATATACCAACTAAAGGTGACTTACCATAGCGCAGCGACAAGGAATTTGGTGGACTGTGTTAAAAAATCTGCCAATATGTTGTCCTTGCTTGTGTCCTATGGAAAACTCTGTTTTAAAAATTTACCTCGTCTTTCGTCTTTCGGAAGGGTTGTTAAGCCATTGGTCCCATATGGATATTAGCATGTGCATCAAAAATAGTACTGTGCACTATTCAAATACCAGTAGGGGATTATAGTATCTCATGTTACATTGACCATGGTACTGTAGGTGTTGCACTGTGACTACCATGGCTTAAACTTGACTTCCCTTTTCTCAATAAGTAGGCCTCATGGCCTACCATACATTTAAGTTTACATAATATAACAAACTTTCATTCTATAGAGTAAAGTAAAAGTTGAAAACCTATAGTGCTTGTGAAATGTGATATACCTGCATGTTTATGAGTAAACATTGTCGGTAGAAATGGTACAGTAGACTGGTATCTCTAGCAGTGGCAGATCTGTAAAGGATGGCAAAAGGTGTGTTTGCCTTCCCCCTCCCCCCACAATCTCACCTCCTTGCTGTGGAAAAAAACATTGTGAAATCATATGGGTATTGGAAGTACGGTAAATGGCTAAAATTTTGAAGCTTCCAGAGGTGCATACTGTAGTTTTTTGGACCTCCACAATTGCTAGAACACCCAAAAACCTTCCTCTCTCGACCATAGATTCTGCCACCTTCTGACTTTAGGTCCTCGATTGCCACTAGCACCACCCTATCAAAAACAATTCTGGATCTGCTAATGGTCCAGGTAAGCGTCATCATGACATCATCATCACCCAAAATATTGAATTTAATCACAAATCGTTTGTGCTAGTTACCTCAGCCAAGGAGGTATTCAATGCTGTTTGACTGTTAGTAAGATTACGCAAAAACTTGAATGAATGGACCATCATAAAATTTGACACCTTTGAATTTTTGGAAGAAAAATCAAAGGACAATGTCATGGAAATTTGATTTTTTACCCTTGAGCATAAAAGAAAATAATGGAATCACACATCACATTCAGGCAGCAAACAAGAAAACAATGTGCCTGAATATTACAGGGCGATTCCATTATTACATTGAGGGTATGCTTTATTTTCATCCACCATACACGGCCTGCGTATTGTTGGTACTGTATTAAGGCGCAGGGCGGAGGTAGGCACTCTATGGAATGTAGTTGACATCTAAGTGATTGGTCGATACCAGTTCTGTTGCTAAAGTTGGTATTTACTGTAGGGGAAATTGTAATTTCTTCTGCATGTAAGGGAAGAATGACTCACGAAGCAGATGTAATATGGTGTTATTGTACCTTCAAGTCAATGACCTCTACACTGCTTACATAAATCACATCAAGTTATGTACATCAACAACCTTGATATATTTGCGAAAGATTTAATTTTTTCCTCCCGCTGCCTATTGATTATTGACGCAATTCCCTTAATGTCGCGTTTCTTAGAGAATATTATCAAGGTAATTGAGGTGTGTGTTGCGTGCACGTAGCCAACATAACAATTTTCAAATGTTGCTTGTGAATTATTTATGATATAATAGATGGCTGATTAGATAGATAGTGGAATGGTAATGCATTGTAATAAAAGCAAGAATAGGAAATGAGATAAGCATTTATGAAAGGAGAAATATTAACTGCTTATGTAAAGATGAAAGAACAAAGCCAATGAGAGTATTTTTATGGATGGTAATTTAAATTTAGTATTAGCAAATAATAATTTTATAATTTTAAATTTATTGAACTTTGCTAATGTAATGGAGAACACATTTCCTTTATGGTATGTTACAGCCTAATGAAATTTTATCTATAAGATAATTGCAATGATGATGATGATAATACTTATTTTTGAAAAATTAAGTGATTAATAATTTCCTAAAAGCTAGCCTTCGTCAGGCAATTAACTGATGTTGTTTGCAATTCAGGTAATAATAATAATAATAATAATTGACATTTATAATGCGCTATACGCCAGCAAGCCGACCCCAGAGCGCATACAATCAATCATATTTAAACAATACAATACAGAACACATCATAAAAGAGAAATTCATCCAACAGTGTGCAATACAAAAATCGAGAAACATATTTACAATATTTATCATTTAAAAATAACACCAGAAACGTCAAATGGAATAATTTCAAATGGTAACAATAATTCAATTAATTCACTCTATTTACATTAATTTGATTATTACAAAAATATATTATTACAAAAATATAGTATATGGGAGAGGCTATTGGACAATATAGAAAATACAAGACTTCATGTAAACAGCATCTACTGTTCATAACAGGTTTGTCCTTTGTAGTTGATAGTTGTTGAAATATCGCAAGTACTGTAAGTCTGCTTGTTGTTGTGTTCTTTGGTTTAGGGAAAACAAAAATACATTGCACCCTCGAGAACTGTTTAATTCAAGACTAATTTCCAAAGACCCAAATAACCATCTTCAATCTTTCAACACAAAGCTAACCCTCTATTTGGACACTGAACCCTGACACCACCCCAAATTGTTAGGTCCCAAAGACAGTCTCAATTTGGAGAGTGAATTGTAATTTGCTACATTGTCATTTATGAAGAAAGGGTACAATTTTGGTACAATATGTGTAATCAATTGTTTTGTATTTTTGATAGAATCTCAACCTGAGAGAGACATTTTATTCAGCTTCACTGATATTTCACCATACTAAATTTTATTAACATTCCAGAAAAATCCATTTTCTTTGATAATCCTGTATAAAAGTCCGATTAGATATTATTGTTCAGACAAAAATCTGAGTGTGTCGCTTAAGGTGTACTGTTTCTCATTTTTTTTTATTACCCCTCCACTCCTACCCAGTGGTTTATTTAGGAGCCGGCGGCTGGCGCATTCAATCGGCTGCTACTGTACGATGTTTTCGCCGGCAACTTCAATCATGGTGTACAAAAATTAATACAAAAACCACCAATATAACAGGTCTGTCAAGAACCTTATTTACCTACACGAAGTTAATTTGAAAATATTAGACAATTATATGCACTCATTTCGATGTTCTTTTCTGTTAAAAGTTTGTTAAAATTTCTACCAATTTTCAGACTCCACGTTAGACATTTGTGAACTCGCTGCGTAAACAAAGTTAAAGTTCAAAGTTTGGTAGTCGCGTCTGGGTGAGTCCATAAAAAATGCCACGCCTTCAAATCACATGTTAGCCAATAAGATAAGAGAAATATCTCCTTCTACGTGCTCTGGTGATGATGACATACACTACATCGCCCAAACTTTCCTTCCTTACATTGGGCATCCAGGTTTTCTCACCACGGAGAAGAAAAAACAGATCGTCATTTTAAAATTAATTTGTGTATGACCATGAACCTTTTATTTTCCTTTTATTTTTCTATGTTAAACATGATAATTATTAAATGCTAAACCGTTTAACATCACACAGTATTAGAATGTTTTTACTAGCCCTCTTTGTGATGAAATAATTATTTCGGAAAGGATAAATAAAAAAAAAACAACACTCAAATTCGTTTACTGTACCTTCGGTGGCGGAGGTAGCAAGCTGAACAGACTTCTTGAATGTTGTTTACACTCACAATTTCAGAGTCATCATAGATAGTACAAAGCAAGCCAAAATTGTCTCGATTCACATCACATGAGGTGTGATTTTTTTACACCTATACAAAATCAGTATTTTTTTCCAGTGTGATATCCATTGTTTTTCGATATCTATGTACATTTTAGAACTATTTTTTGCTCTCCTTAGATGTTTTCAGGGTAGTGCGAATGAGTTTGTTTTGAGTCGCGTCATATTCGCGCGAATAAATTTATCATGGCAGAAAAAAATTGTCCACCGCGTTCTTCTATTTTGAGTTTTTTTTTTAACCTAGTTCAGCCAAGCGTGCAAAAAAAGGTACAGTTCATCCTTTATTTTTTTTTATTTACACTGAGATTTGTAGATATACTGGAAATAAGTTCAAATTACTGCTGTGTAAATATATTATATTATTGCTCGTACTGGCTAGTATGTACAGTATACAGTACAGTATGGTATTATATTTATCTATGAAGAATGTAAAAATATCAAATTTTTTTGCAGCTCAGTAGTTGATTTTGAAAACTGTTAAAAAAAAGAATGATGTAGAGAAATGCCATCAAATGGGCTTAAAAATCTTTAAAACCCTGGGGCGCAACCCAAGGGGGATTTCCCCCCTTGGCCCCAGACCAGGGCTCTGCACCTGGACCCTCGGCCTATTTGAATTTACTTTCCTGTTACTTTTAAATTTCTCCTGCTACTCGAAGTTCATAAAACCTTTTACCTACCCCCTCCTCCTCCTTTTCCTTCCTCCTCCATTCTCATTTCATACTTTCTACATTTACGTATAGTACACATGATCTGGAGGTTAATGACATATGACAACCCCATGCAAAATAAATGTATTACTCATCTTATGAATAATTCATATAATAGTTTCAATTATTGCTTGTCAGCTTCTTAGAATTTATTAATAACTGTTCATGACTTCCCTTTTTTGTAATGGTCAGTTCATTTCTTTAATTTTTAATTTAAAATAAATCGAGGTTTGATGTTCTGGAGTAGGTGACTCAGTAGTGATACATCTTTAGTTTTTTGTGTTTTTTTTTCGCAAAATTGATTATAGGATAGTCAATTGAGTGTTTGCAGAATTTATCGTTAACAGCCCTTTAGGTATCTGCACTCTGTATATAAATCCAGTGACCAGAAAATTATGTCTGATGAACATTGCTTTGTGTGGCCAAATGCATCATGCCTATGTGCTCTTGGTGGGGAGTGGGGGAAGGCCCCAAGTTCCCTGTCAAAAAGGTAGAAGTACCCCTTCTACTAACACCTGTCATTCTGCAGTGGTGCCTTGACATACTGTGTGAATGGATTGCACTGTGCAACAATATTTGTTATGCTGGTGCTTGCTGCTGTAACGCTCTGTGTAAGTAGGCTTTTATAGTAATTAGGGTTCCAAATGATCAGATCGCCACTCTCCAAGCCTCAACAGACTTAACTATATAGCTTGGATGATCCCAAAAGGTTTTCATTGGAATAGTAATTTAGTTCCGCATTCTTGGATTCTCATTTTTTGCACCCGCGAGGCTAAAACCAGCCTACTGTATGCCCTTGAATTTTAAATGCTGAAGTGAAAATAAATAAAATGTGCAAAAAAAATCTTAATAATTAATAAATCATGCTACATGCCAGGTTTTTTTTTTTTTTTTTTGAAGATGAACTATGATGACAGTGACAAGTTATATTAGGTGCCTTACCTTAATGGCTATGTAATGCCAATATTGTACTAATATTTTTATATATTAATATTTGTTCATGAGACCAAAGAATATAGAATATTAACAAGAGGTTCAACAGTTGGAAAAAGAATCCTATCTGAAAAAGTAATACTGCACTATGAATTTCCTTCAAAAAAGGTACTACTACGAAATAGAGGGTGTCCTTTAAAAAAAATGTATACACGTAAATGTTATTTGTATCGAATGCACGCTCGGCCTGTAAAGAACACCTGTTCTCAAACTCTATTTGAATTCTAATAGGGAACTCCTATCTTGTGGTAGTAATTTGTTTTTCATTTCGTTGAGTGCATTCAAAATCAAGATAGTCAGACATCTTGCAGTTCTTTCATGAGATGCAGATCCGCAAAATAACATTTTTGATAATAATAATTAGCAAGCATTTACATTGCACCACCGTCAGTCTAGACAAGCTTTTTCTGAGGTACAGTAAAACAAAACAATCATTAAGAAGTCAAACATGAACATCAAAGAATGAATAAACACAAAAGAAAACCCACAAATATCACTACATGTGACTTCAACCAAATGAGTTCACTATGGAAATTCAAATGTTATGTGTTTCAAAACTTAGGTGTGGCTGCATAAAATGCGCTGTCACCATATTATAAAGTTTGATGAGTTGCAAGTAGGAATTTATCAGTGGATCAAAGATAGCATTCAGTAATATGTGGCAGGAAAGGATCAGTGGAGGTTAATCTATGTAAAGCTTTCCATATGTTGGCAAGAGTATTTTGAATCAATGTAGGCCTTACCTAATGTTTAAAGTTCATTGAGAATGGGTGTAATAATAATATAGTGAAAATTATTTGTGTTTTTGTAATTTCAAAGACTTCCCTCTGCCTTAAGGCCTGTTTATACTTGCAACGATAATGATAAAAGCTAAAAAGTAATTGGTCATGTAGAAAATAAAAGAAATAAGAGAATTTTTTACACTAGGCCTATTCGGTAATGATTTATCTTGTATACAATATATATAATATATAAGGTAAGAACTTATATAGCGCCATTTAAAAAACCGAAGTGATTATCAGCGGCGCTTCATGTTATTGTTGGAATAAGTGCGTTTTGAGTGATTTTTTAAATAAAGCAATAACAGAATATTTTGACAAATCAATTCAAATGACGTCATAATCATGGAAAAACAATAAAATTGTAGCAGTAACAATGATTTTATTGTTTTTCCATGATTATGCTGTAATTTGAATTAATTTCTTAAAATATTTTATCGTATATACGATAAATCGTTACCAAATCGTCCTAGTATAAAAAATTCTCTTAGGGCGTGTTTCTACTGATAAACACAAAATAATCAATTTTTTTAACCACTTTTGTAATGAGTGCCAGCATTGTAACTGCATTCTTGCTTTTACGAAAATCGTTTTTTTTGTGGCGGAAATTACATCAACATTTTGTATATACAACACCTTTTCCAAAATGTATATTTTCTTTCTTACCAACAAGACAATATACTTCAAGTATATTGTCTTGTTTCACATGATTTCGGTCATGACATGACGAGGAGGAGGAGGACACGGTGTGCGGCGAAAAGGCAAATGCTTTCGTCTGTGCTCATCGGCACAGCAAACGAGAGAACAAAAGAGGAAAACGGTAGGCCCAGAAAAAAGCGGAGAGGCCTACAGTAGGCCCAATATAGCCCCTGTCTCTTATACACATC
>NW_022711099.1:447035-473663 GCF_011630105.1 Anneissia japonica
TTTTGACAAATCAATTCAAATGACGTCATAATCATGGAAAAACAATGAAATCGTAGCAGTAACAATGATTTTATTGTTTTTTCATGATTATGACGCAATTTGAATTAATTTGTTAAAATATTTTATCGTATACACGATAAATTGTTACCAAATCATCCTAGTGTAAAAAATTCTCTGAGGGCGTGTTTCTACTGATAAACACAAAATAATCAATTTTTTTAACCACTTTTGTAATGAGTGCCAGCATTGTAACTGCATTTTTGCTTTTACGAAAATCGGTTTTTTTTGTGGCGGAAATTACGTCAACATTTTGTATATACAAAACCTTTTCCAAAATGTATATTTTCTTTCTTACCAACAAGACAATATACTTCAAGTATATTGTCTTGTTTCACATGAATTTCGGTCATGACATGACGAGGAGGAGGAGGACACGGTGTGCGGCGAAAAGGCAAATGCATTCGTCTGTACTCATCGGCACAGCAAACGAGAGAACAAAAGAGGAAAACGGTAGGCCCAGAAAAAAGCGGAGAGGCTTACAGTAGGCCCAGAAAAAAGCGGAGAGGCCTACAGTAGGCCCAGAAAAAAGCGGAGAGGCCTACAGTAGGCCCAATATATCCCCTCACAAAATAATTACAAAACGAGTAATTTCTTTGCTCCACATGTTTTTAGGCCTCTGACATAAACAAGAGGACTAATCATTTTGAAAGTTCATGTGTGATACGATCGTGGTTCAACTTGGAGGTCACATTTCACCTGATAAATGCTTTTGTTTTGCTGCTTAAAAAAGTGCACAGCCAAATCGGTTATTTGCTGTTCAAACTCACTATCCGTTGCCTGTTTTTGGTCAATATTTTTTATTCGATTTTTTGTAAAAACGATTTTTAATCCATTTTTTCTTTCCAGTAGAAACAGGTCCTTATTCATTTTATTTTCTACATGAACAATTGCTTTATAACTTTTTATCGTTATTGTTATCGTTGCAAGTATAAAGAGGCCTTTAATTAAACCATAAAAGAATATTCAAGATGAAGTATTTGTAGTATGTAGTATTAGAGCAGAATCTATATATTAAAAAAAACTATTGTTCATAATTCTCTTTTTATGATATTTTTAGAATGTTGGAAATAACCAAAAAATTTAAAGAAAGTGCACCTTAGGAAATTATATATGCTGGACTATGGTGTAAATTACTGTAACACTAGGTACTATAGTATAGAAAATGAGTTTTTGACTGTGTTCCCATCTACAACAGAAGATGATCTATGAGGCTAAGGTAATATAGGTCACATTACTACCTAGGATTTGAAGAGAGGTCACCAGTAACTCTGAGAGGTCAGCAAAGTACATAGTTTACTAATGGCAGTAAAAAGCTCCTCTAGCCTAATGGAAATTTATGGATTAGGGATCAGCTCAAATGTTGGCATTCATGTTTGATTAGTCACATAGGAAATTGTGGTTATTAACAAAGTTTAGTGGTTATTGCGGAAGGATGGTTCCTTTATTTAAGTCCTTGTACTTCATTCAATAGATATGTAAACTGGAGACAATGCGAGTGATGTTTTATCATATATTTAACAGATTTTGGATCTTATTTTGTTTTTGATGATCCCTTACAGTATGTTATGATGACCTGGAGCAATGGGCCAGCCATCTGTTGTCCTCAGTGACCAGTTAATCAATAGACTGTCTAAGATAAATGCAAATTAATGTATTATGTAACTACTGATAATAAAGAAGTAATTATCCACAGTTATATTCAACTGATGCAGCCCAAATTTAGAACTGACAGAAACTCTTTCTTCTCAAAAGAACTCTCTTTGAAGCTTTGAAAGAGTTGCCATTTTATATTATTATTTAATTAAAGTACTAAATCTTAACCTGGGTATTTTACTTCTGGTTTAAATTTAGAAATATTTCTGACCTTTACTTTGTTCCTTAAGAAGAAGGGACACCTGTTTATGGGCAATGGTTGCAGGTATCCAAAATTAGGAATTGTATGTATATTATTGCCTGTCAACTCCACAGCTACTTGTATGGATTGGCCATTTGTTTTCTTATTTATCTGTTTGACATGCTATTTGTGTCTGGGTAGAAGCAGTTTAGGGCAACAGAAACTATTTGTTTTCCCATCCCGACCTCAAGGTTAGGGTTCAATCCATAAGCTCTACATTTGCCTGTACCCTTTAGAAAAGCACATTTATACCAGAAAATGTATTAGGAGTATTCCTGCAATGGACTAGTGTTCCATCCAGGTAGAGTATCACTATCACACTCACAACCATTCACACTATGGAAACTGGGAGATTTATGTAGAATTTGATTTAACACTGATTAAACCATACCATCCATAAGTAGAACATGATCATGTGGTGAGCAACCAATATTGAAACAAATTCTCCCTTAATGAGTTTTTTTAACTGTGATCGTAGGTAGGCCTAGTAAAATTATCAGAAGTGTCTGAATTTTATATCAAATCAAAGTTTACTTGTCTGGGGGCTGTCTGATTTTGATAATTAACTATCTATGTTGTTCAGTTGCTAATAGGTCAGACAGAGAAATTGTGAAATTTAAAGGTCAAATGTTAAGTGGATGACTGTACAATGTAGACCTATCAACTGAGATTAAAGTGTACATACTAATGCATTTCTGAGATTTACCACCTACTAATGGCCATTAATACTATAGTAAATAGCTGTAGGCCCAAAGGACAGGAGATTGAGAGGTAAAGGTAAAGATAGGAGAAAACCCATAACTTGCAGCATCATTGTGCTGAATTGAATATGGGCGTGGTCCGTGACTATATCTAGCAGCCGTAAAGATGCGCTTTATGGTAGCTACATGTTCACATCATTCCACAACGACAAAGGCTGAAATGAACCATAACCTTCCGAGGGTAGCCCTTCTGACAAAGATGGATCCTTGGTCACTATAAACAATTATTAAAAAGAAATGTTTAAGAATAATTGGATAAAGTTTTGTAAAGTGACATTTAAAAGACCGGAATCAGTATTAGCAGCACAGTGAACGAAACGAAAGGAATACAAGATGAATTTTTGATGTGGATTTATTTATTTAATTTATTAAGAATTCACATTACCACCATGTTGATGGGAAAACATGGACCAGTGGTCCAACACAAATATGAGATCAAAGATTAAAATATACAGTAATGTAGGACTACTGAATGTTGAATAATGTCAATACAGAAAGAAAGAAAGAAGAAATTTCGTATAAGTAAAAACACCACAAGGCACTTTATAAAGCAAGTAATAGACTTTAATCATGATCGCGGACTCATTGAGCCCGATCGTATAGCAAACATGTTTCGAGAAAACGATTCTCATCATCAGATCAGTGCGAATGATGACAAATTTTGCCAAAGCTTATATGGCTTTATACACATGTATGTAAATAAGCAAATCAGAAAGCCACTAATGAAGCAAACCACAAAACGTAGACACCACCCGTCACTGTGGATTGTTATGTAAATTAGTACATAAGAATCAAACAGCGAGCGTGATATTCATATTCAAGTTGTAAAGTTGTAAATTTGCTTATTAAGGGATGGATTGTTCCAGGTAATATGCAAAGCTTCCTTAAATTTGAGTTTATAAGCGAATCTGCAGAGTCAAAAACATCTCTCATTAGCAAGATCCCGACAGCGTTCTGAAGCCTGCAAATGTTGAAAAACATGAGAATTCCCGTCCCTGAAGTGTTATTGCACTCGTGTTGAAAGTCTTCTATTGGTTTCTCCAATATACGTGGAATTACATCCCACACAAGTAAATTTGTATACAACACAAGCATGGAACTCTTCGGGAACGGGGTCCTTCACTCCTAGAAAATTAGAAGTTTTGAACGATTTAAAAGCCAGCTTAATTGCAATTCCATGACAATGTTTACTAGTAATTTTGTTAATTCTGCTTTGCGTATTACGTGCAAACTGTAAATATGGCAATTTAAAATAGCAAACATTAACATTATTATTGTCTTTAGGGGGCTCTTTAGAACCAGTACAATGGACATGAGCATCACTTAAATATCTATTAATTTTGTCATCAATAAGGTTGTTAGGGAAACCATTTTTACATAAGATGGTTCTAAGAACTTCAATATCATTATGAAAACCTAGCCAAGAATTATTTAACTTATATACTCTATCAATTAATGTGCGAATAAGGCCGTTTTTGTAAGATGACGCTGTAAAGCTCAGAAAATTAGTGAGGAGTCCTGTGAAAGTAGGTTTCCTTTACACCGATAAAAGAAATATATAGAATAAAATGAGGTATATACCAGGGATATAGTTATGATGGGAAGAGGTAGGCGCTGCCACCTGGCCTTGAGGTTTTTCAACTTTTAATATTATCCCCTTGCCCATCCTTAAAATCCACTCTTATATTTAGAGTTTACTAATCAGCCATCCACCCAATGTCTACCATCCATACTTTAGTTTTGTATAGCTACAACCCTAAAATACCAATATAGTAAAACGTCCATTTTAAGAATGTCCATCTTACGAATAGTCAATTTTACAAATGGTCTTTTCCCCTGGTGAAGTCATCACCGATCAATTAATTACCGTAAAAAAAGTTTGATTGGGCACGTTTGACAAAGTGATAATGTATATTTTTCTTGATAAAATCAAGTTTGTTATTAAAAGTAAGATCTTTTCTTCCATTTCTGGTATAATAATCACTATATTAATGTGATAAACATAACCAGAACAACGAACTACCAACACAAGTGTTGTCGGATTGATGAAAGAGTGTTGGGGTCATGAACTTATTGACATCATGAATGCTAGATATGATCGCGAAATGCATGTAAATAAAATGCGGCGATCTAAAACTAGAAAGCTCCATAAAACATACAGATGTTTGAATAAGAGTTAAAATAATTTGATTTTTGTTGAAGGTAAATTGAGCTAGGCTCTATGCGCGATAGACCACGCTGCTGCACTATCGGTTCGTTCTAGGCATGCCGCCATCAGCCTACAGTATTGGCGCCAAATGGCAGGCAATAGCTAGGCCTAGGTATTTTACAAATTTTTCAATTTACGAACACCCCTTGGTACCAAGTGGTACGTAAAATGGTCGTTTTACTGTAGGTTTTTTACACTGTTACTGAATACACAAACTACACACTAGTGTGTACGAATCTGCATAATATTATGACGCTATGATAAAATTATGTTTGACCTGTTTTTGACTGTTTTACCTGTTTCATTTTTTTTCTTCTGTCTATTTTCCATGCAAGTTTTATCATACACAGATAATACTTTGTTTTGAAGTATTACATACTGTATTACCAATTTTTAATCTTTAAATCGTGTATATGCACTGTGTTTTGAAGGTCACATTGGCTCACATTATCAATGTTGGAGTCGGGTTAATTGAACCATTGATCATTTTACATTTATACATTCATTGAAAATTCCTTCTAGATATAAGAGGCCCAATGAAAAAAATTATTAGCTTATCACCCCCACGCGCATGTCTTCTATGGTACTGGGAAAAAAATAACTAAAAAATTAAAAACAAATTTTATTTATTAATTTTTTTCATTTATTTTATTAAATATTTAGTAGATATTGTTTGCATTATCTAAATCATGTTTTACTTTGAATATTAATGCACCATCAAACAATACAAGGGTATGAAAATAGAAAAAGCCTCCCTCCCTCATCACTTTTCCTGCCCAGATAGGGTGATAAACTAATAATATTTTTTATAGGGCCTAAGATATTAAGAATGATGTAAAATTTGAGGGATATGTGTATTTTGGGTTGCAATATTCATCTTCCAAGTTCCAATACAATTTCTTTGATTTAAATGTTATTTAAATTTGTTTGAAATTTAATATACACTATATCGGCTAATAATTAGGCCAACATATATAATTAGCCTAGGCCTGTATGAAATTAGTAGAATTAAATGCTTATTTAATGATATGACTAATAATAATAGTTGTATAGCTGTGTTGGTGTTAAAATAAGTCAGGAGTTTTTTAAAAATTAAGAATGGACAATAACTTTATCATGACTACCGTAGTTCTTCAGGTATAAGCCCACCCTAAATTTTATGTACCAGCCTTTCTTCGGGCAAAAACCTGTGGTATGACTATATACAAATTTTCAGAAAAAACATATTGGCTTTGAATTAGGCATACAGTGCCAACAAATTGCGATTGATTGATTAAAAAAGGAATTCCCAGGAATAATCCCTTTTACAAAAATTGGCACATTTTGGTGTTAAAGTTGGGGTGAGCTTATACCAGAGGGATTACAGTAAATGTATCTGGTATAACAGGTTACTGAGCATGAGCTTTTGTTGGTAGTTGCTTTCAGTTTCATCAGTTGAACATGATCAAGCATTCATTGAAAGTCCATCGTAAAGTGTTGCATCTTTTTTGCCTGATGATTGAATTATAAGTTAAGTTTAATATTTCCTTTTTTGTCCATTCTTGAAAAAAAAAAAAGATGTCAACTTATTATAATGCTTAAGCAGGCATGATATTTCTTCTAGTAATTTAAGTCAGGTATAAGAAAAACCACAGACAGCTTTCATAAACATCTTATTGATGTACGAATGCATAAATAACAAGTAACCATGGTAACTCAGGCCATAGACGTACTGTATGCACATTCTCCATCACCCAGGCCCATTGTCAGATATTTTTATTATTGCCAGAAATGGTATTATAACATTAAGTAAAAACATGGGCTAATAAAGTACATCATTGATGTTGAAAATGCTTAAAACCACAAGTAATCACAGAATCTCTGCCCTTTTATTCTCTCTGGTACAATGTCCCGATGACCTAGACCGATTGTCGGAACTCTTTATTTGACTATATCACGCCGGATAAAGAAGTAAAATTAAACATTTAAGGATCAAGAGTCTGTTAAAACATGATATTCATTGACATTTGTTTTCCTTTGGTGAAATAGATGCAGACTTGGACATAACATCAAAATATTTTTCGAGTTAAAAATAAACGTTGGAAAAATGTGAGGAATAACTGAGCCTCTAAGGACTTTCTATGTTATTTATTGCACAAGCGAGCTTTTGCTTGCAGTCGACTTCATCCGGTGTGAAACACGCTTACTTGATAAAGCTGCTAGAAAAAGCTTGTGTAATAACTTTTATCCAGTGTTGTTTTGAACAGTATTGTACAGGTATCCATAGTCTAAACAGTTTTCTTGAGTCATTTTTTAGGCTATAAATACTGTGATTTAATACATTAAACGAAAGCTTTGGCTACCATTGTAAATGGATTCAAAAAAAGGAATTTTCCCCAACTAGGATTCGAACCTGGGCCTCCTGCTGTACTGTATAATGCAAATGCCTTAACCAACAGGACCACTGGATCTTTTATTGGGAAATAAAATCCAATGTTAGGCAATTGATGTGACACTATAGGTAGTTAACGTTACAGTAGTACCCAGCGTTCTACGCGATAGCTCCCCCCCCCCTTTTGTAAACAAAATCGAAATATGCATGTAATTAACGTATATGGAGCACTTAAAATCCAGAAATTAACGTACTCCACAATGCAAGATAAATAAATTATCATGCTGCGAACACTACCCTATATGTATGCCAGTAAAACATTGGAACTCTACGGACGTAGAGATTTATGTGACATGACCATACATGCCAATACTGCCATTTTGGCTGGGAGACTCCTGATTTGGTGAACTGGCTCTCGGCCTTTTTTTCTCACATTTCCTCACGTGCTTTCCTGGTTTACAAAGAGAATTGCATAGGCAGCCCATGAAATTTGGAAAAAATTAGGTCGGCAAAAATTTGCTTACCTTAAATTCTTTGAGGTCGGCAGTCTCAGCAATTTTTTACTACCTACAGTATGCCTTAATAATATAAACTATGATTTTTCCGAAAGCTCGTCTTTACATCGTCATCTACAGATCGTGATTTTGTTAATTACCTCTATTAAATCAATATATTGCTGGTGAAAGAATGGTTGTACTTGTGGTATTTTAACAGTGTAGTATAGTATATATGTTTTCCATAAGAAAATTGCCGAAGAAATTTTGTTTTAACGTTATCTTTAGCATGGGAAATGTCACTTACATAAAAGCTATGATCGTATCATCACAGGCTGTCTGTGCTACAAAACTGCCCATGCATGCCTAGAACGATCTGTCTGGGATTTTCCACAAATGTATACACACATGTACTTGACAGTAGTGAAGTCATGATTAGGTCTACAATATGTTTAATTTGGTTGCTTTTAGATAATAAACAACATTTTAAATATGGTAATAATACTGTACAATGAAGACAAATAATATATTTAGATAAACATTACGATTTCCGTATGCCCACGTAGCTCCAATTGGGTGATGTTTTAGGCCTTGGCTGGCTAGCGTCACTCCTACGGAACGACTAGGCCTAGCTAGGCAAGAAAGACAAAACTATTGTACACACATCGTAAGTATGCCTATTAAAAATAATTATTGTACAAGCAAATCTGTTTTATGAACAACCAATTTCCTTGGTTTGATGACATATATGAAATTTAGTTTCTGCTATAGCCTGTTTCAGTCAAAGTTATGACTTTCCAAGCAGTTTTTGAAGCAAAGAAATATAGGCCTAGGTTGGCAAAAAATTTCCATCGTGTGGCAATTCTGGCTCAGCAATATGGTCGGCAATTGCCGATTGCGGACGTGAAATTCATGTTGCTGCATAGGCATTCTAATATAATAATAATTGTATTGTCATTTTTGCAATAAAACACTATGCAAAAACCTTAATATTTACATTATGTTTCAATATTTTACACAGCGAGAGCATCAAAGTATTTTATATTTACATGAACTGTATACAATACATGAATACAGCAATACACAATTTATTAAATTATGTAAAATAATATTGATCAGTACAGTATACTTTTGTGTATAAAAAATGAAAGGTAAAAATTCTTAAGATGTCTATTCAAAAATTTGCATTCAAACTCAAGTTAAAAAAAGTCTATAAATTTAAAATGTGTTTGAAATTCAAGATAGATGAAAACATCACTATTTCTGATTCACTAGGGAGCAATAGAGATGACTGCAGTTTGGCGTGAAAGAATTCCTGAAAGGTTTAGTGCTAGTTCTTGCGGTGTCATAAACAGCAAGCTTGATCGATTTAACTTAAACAAATTAATAGACGATGTGTATTTTGTGTACAATATTAACTGCATTATTTTTAACTGCCTTCACATACAATATTCCTAACATGTGTTATATTAAGTGGAGTTGCTTTTTATTAATTACAGCAATTTTCTGTTTGAAGAACCCATCATCCTGGGAATGAGGACATGTGCATATCTACACTACTACTTTTCTTTCTGTGTGCTTATACAAAAAGATAGTTGATACAAAGAAAACAGAGTTCAGAGATCCCGAGTCTCCCGAAAATCACGGGTTTCTCCCGTTTTTTTTAGGCTGGTTTCCGCCCTCCAGATTTTTATTAATTTTCTCCCGATTTTTTAAAATATGAAAATTCCACGAAAAATGTAATTTCCATGATGTCATAGAGCAATGAAACTCTATCTGCACTGCAGGAGTGTGTGTGTTGGATGGGTGCCTGTGTGTATGGTGGTCCTGACTCTGTGGCCTTGGGCCTAGTTACGCACATATAGATGGAGCCTAGCAAGGCAGGATTTAACGTTTTTTCATGGCATTATGTACCAGTTATTATAGGCTAGACATAAATGCTGACTTAATACATGTAGTATGATTTACTAAATTAAAATATATATGTTTTTAATTTCTCAGCAAGTTACAGTTACTGTACTTTGCTAGAATTCTATGACTTTGTTCTTTGAAGAGATGTAGTAAATCAGCCGTAGCTTCTCATATGCCAAGCATGAACCAAGCCTTGTTGACTGCTGCCAAGAGAGCTCTACTAGGTAGCTTCTCATATGCCAAGCATGAACCAAGCCTTGTTGACTGCTGCCAAGAGAGCTCTACTAGCACAATGCTAAGTAAATAATATTAATATTTATAAATTTATATTTTAGGCCAACTGCAATGTGTAAACAAATGTAAAATTGTTAAATAAAAGTAGCTTTTTAAATACTGTACGGGAAGAAAGATTACAACAATTTTTGAATGAAAATGTTAAAAAAGATGAGGTAGCCTTTGTTCCTGTTTGCCCTTTACAGAAAATACAATCCACGAATTAATACATAGTCATATGTCTGTCTCTTATACACATCTAGATGTGTATAAGAGACAGGTGCATTGGCATGGTACAATGAAAGAGTATTGAAATGAGACCATGAAACAATGCATTGAAATGGTGTAGTACATTGACATGGCAACATATAAACTATATTTAGATGGTGCTAGAAGAGTGTATTGAAATGACACATTGAAACAGTGCATCGAGATGGCACAGTGAAATATAAGCAAAATATAAGAGCACATCGAGAAAGCACATTGCAATAACAATACAGCACATGGAAATGTTATAATGTATAGAGATGGTACAATGTAACAATTTCTACGTTTAAATGGCACAATTTATGGCGCAGTACATTTAGATGGTACAATGTAACAATTTGTACATTTCAATGGTGCAATTAACCAGTGCATTGAGATGGCATATTGAGGTGGTGCAGTGCATTTAGGTGGTGCAGTGAAACAGTGTTTTGAGGTGGTGCAACGTAACAATTTCAGTGGCGGATTTAAGGGGGCCTACATGTAGCTGCCACCTAAATCCTTGGAAATTAAAAAAATAAAATGGAGAGAAAAAAGAAAAATTTAAATAAAATTTAAGTTTGAGTGCCATTTCCGGCCATCTATAGGTGCCATATCCACAAAATTTTGTACCTCAGCCCCAACCATGGTTAGGCTGAGGTGGTATGGAGCATCTATCTGCAAAAGTCCCTCACTGAGCCTCCTCTCTTTGGAATTGCTATCCACCAATTAATTAATACATTTAGATGGCGCAGTGAAACAGTGCATTTAGATAGCGCAGCCCCTAAATTCATGAACATTTTTGTTAAAATAGAGCGGAAAAAGAAAATTACAATAAAAGTTTGAGTGCCATTTCCGGTCATCTATTTGGAATTACTGGATCTACCACTTACATTTATATGGCATAGTGAAACAGTGCATTTAGAAGGCGCAGTGAAACAGTGCATTGACACACACAAGCAACATTATTATGGTGCATTTCATTATCTAAATTTTGGAACAGTGAAATAAACAGTTGCATCATGTTTGAAATGATGGTTCACTGAACTATTCTAATAATAAACCTAAAGCAATTTCAAATGATCAAAAAGTAATTTCAGCAAAGAATATGAGATGCTGTTAAAATAAACATGGCAAAATAAATTTGTTCATGGTATTACTATGAATATACTTCATAAGTACATAATTACTCGTTACTCTGTTACATCCTACAGAAAAATTGGATGAATAGTTGTAAAAAATAATCACCATAATTCATTGTTGGCAAGTACAATAATTTTTTTCAGTACAAACTTTAAGAGATAATCACCAGAATGAGTACATCAACATGGGTATATTTTTTTATTTGGTAAAGTACACTCTACCTTATCCATGTTTAAGTAGATACTGTAAAACCTCGAATTGAAGCCCTGGAATGAAGTTGGGGGGGGGGCTTTTCAAAATTAATGCTGTAAATTTTGTGAACTTGTACTTTAAAAACAATAAATAAGGCCACTATAATCAATCTGTATCGTGGCGTGTACTTAAATGGCATTAAATTACATAAACAACTGTATAAACCAAGCTTGTTTAAATTTATATTTTGTGAAATTCATCTACAGTGTATGTACTGTACTATCTCAAAAAGAAGCCTATGCTATCTTGAAAAGAAGCCCATGGGCTTCTTTTTGAGGCTAATTTTGCAAACCAAAGAGGGGGCTTCATCTCGAGATTAGGCCGACTGGGCTTCAATTTGAGGTTTTATGGTATAACAACTTGGGAGTTGCCTTACATATTCCTCAGTGGTGGATCCAGCTAACCAATTGTGAAATCATTTTCATAAATAATTAAATGGCTAAAACACTGAAATATTCAGGGTGCTGTGGACCCCACAATAGTAGGGGTTCCAAATCTCCCACAAATTGTGGGAGTCTCCAGAGAATCAGGACGGACTCCAGCAAGCAAGCAAGATCTCCTGGAAAAATTACCCATCTTCTGCAAATTAATAATAACATAATATTTGAATGTTTTCACTGCTTTATTATCAGTTGTCTCACAGAAGTCAGTGCCGATTGGTATCACTATATGTAGCAATACAATTACATCTAAACATCTCCTGGGAAGTAACCTGGGACCCCTGTAATGGGTAAGGAAACAGCCCAACATTTTCAACTTTCTCCAGTCCCTTCTTCCCCCCCCCCCCCCCCCCAAAAAAATTAATTGTTTCACCCCCCCCAAAAAAAAAAATTAATTGTTTCACATTGGTGGGGCTATTGGATGTTATATTTTTCCACTAAGTATATTTAATACATTGATTATTCTGTTTTTCTTTTTATTTATCCAATGAAGCAGATATTATATGTGCATTTATATAATGATAAAATTGATCTGTATTTTAATGAAAGATTATATTGATATGGATGTAGAAACTTTAATTTTAGCTGGTTTTTCAATTTAAAAAAAATTTCTATAAAGGCCATCTTTGGCCAGTATCTACTGAAACATTTCTGAATACAGTATGCATTTCAAAACATAAAAAGAAAATTTACCATGAATCGTACCACGGTAGGGATGTCACTCCCTAAAATCACTCAAACTATAAACAAAACTGCAGTATGTATATTGTTTAGGGATGTTGATTCACTAAAGTCCAAACAGCCTGCATCACCTACCGTAGTAAACAAATGCTTGCTCCCTCCAGTAAGTTCCTAATAAACTGCATACCACTACCCTAAACGAACTATGTGCATCATTGGACTAAAGGTCATAACCGCTAAGGTACTACTGTATATCCAACTTATCCAAACTGTAACAAACTTTGCATTGTAGGGTAGGGATGTTATTCCACAAAGGTCTTTGAGACCCGTACACCACCCCTCAAAACATGCTATTCATATGCCAAAAATAACCATGTTGATCATTTTGGCTTTTTAAATACTGTATGGGAAGAAAGATTACAACAATTTTTGAATGAAAATGTTAAAAAAGATGAGGTAGCCTTTGTTCCTGTTTGCCCTTTACAGAAAATACAATCCACGAATTAATACATAGTCATATGTAGATCTTGCGCAAATTAGCACTCTGATATCCTTTTCCATTTACGAATGTGTGGATGATTTTTTTTATTTTTAAAGAAATATGGAACTCAATTAAACGATGAGGAAGCTTAAGCAGAATTATCTTTTTTATCAGTCGTAATAATTTATATATATTCTAAATATAGTATTATCTTTTTTATGTATAAATCACAGTGATAAACAGATACTCTATACCAGTACTCACTCCAGTGAGTTGACCTTTTACTTTGGTTAATTTCCAGCAGGCTGAGCAGTAAATCATGACCTTGGGACATGCTTCTGACATGCACTCCATTATACACAAAACCAAAGTATTAAAGTGTGGCTGTTGTTGTGTGTATACTGTACTGTAACGCTTTGAGTGGTATGTAATGTTAACTGCTTTCTTACTGTAGTATCTTCACCAGTTCATTTTATTGTTGAATATTACAGATAAAATTTGCTTAAAGAGCAGTTGCCAGGAGAGGGGAGACATTTTTCATGAAACTGATTTTGTTGTCAACTTGTTGAACGGAGACCGATATTTATTAACAAGGGACTGAAGCTGATACTGTGTAAATCAAACCATTGCTTTGTGAAACTTAATCCTGAATGGTATATGTACAATACAAAATGCCAAGGGAGTGAAACAGGACTTTAAAATTTGGTGAGTTTGCTTTGTGTTCTATCATTTTTTTTTAAATGGCTGTTTATTTCAAAGTTAATCAATGTAGTTATTTATTTGTAGCTGGTAGCAATAGTTACTGGTAGGGTAGTTGGTAGATTGAAATTTTGAAATGAATTTATCAGTTATCTGTCCACTTTAAAATGGTAACAATATCAGTCTGGATTTATCGATTTATGGCAATAGTCATAATGCAGAAACGATTTGCTAAGTAAACATGAGTAAATTGATTGATGTCCCTCACAACCTAATAAATACTCGTCGACCTTAATTTAAGTTGCCTTTTAATGGTATTCCTTTTGGGCGAAAAATAACTAACCATATCTTAACTTGTTTGAAACAGAGCAATGATGTTTGATTTTGTTTTTCATTATTTTTCCCCTCTAGCTAGGTAAGATTACTTCTTAAGATAGTTTAATGTTTCAATGTGGCTAAAGGTAAATTACTATGTCATACTGTACCTACGTCACTATAGTGAACAATTATTAAATCCTGTGGGCTAGCTCCTGTCTATAAATTTTTAAATTGTTTTGTTTTTTATAGTTAGTCCTTCCTAACACTATTATGTGTACACAGCCCATGCTTTTATAAATGTGCCTTCTCCACCGCCTTCTTTGCTAGCACTGCTGTGGACACATGTAGATGCTGTATTGAATAGGGGTAATGACTCCTTATTCACTTATAATGTATGAGTGGACATTTTCACTACCTATTGTTTGCTAATAATAACGAATAATGAACTTTCATCCCTACATCCCAATTTTGTTGGTTAAAAGTCAACTTTTATGACGTGTCACTATTACATATACATTTTTTTTTACTGATGAAGCTTCAGAAGTAATCAATTTTTAAAGAGCATCTAATCAATAAAATTTTACATCAGGTAAACAGTAATCAAGTCTGCATCCTGTCTGGCAGTTAATCAACCTTTGAACCTACCGGTTCTCTCGAAGAAATGGGGTTGTTTAACACTGCATATTAACAGGATATTTTAATTGCTCTGCAATGTCAGGATGGTCTTTAGACCGTATCTCCCGTCTCGGAACACCTTCTTAAGTCTACTGGATTACTTTGTATTTGTTGTCATTTTCGTTTCCGACGTGCATCTTAAATGCTTCAGAATAATTGCCTGTTGATTTTATCCCGCCAATGTTGAAAATGTATGTTTTACTAATGGATATGTGGCGGCGGTTATATCACCGCTCACCCAATGCAAAATGTTGAAAAAGTTTCTTGTTCAAGGACGTAAGCAACGTGACTAGTGTCAAAGGCCTACTTTTATTGTTTTGGCGTATGGGTGCGTGGGTGGGTGAGTATGCATGTGGTGCTAAAAAATTGTTCATAACCACATGTTATTTTCAATATTAGCATGTTATTTTTAGGCATTCCTTTGATCCCTGTTGTTTCTATTTGGATTTTGATAAATATTAAATATATTCACTGTAATGTGATACTATTTGACAGTGTGTAAGCCTTTGTTCATTAAAAAGAATTATTTAATTAGGAAAACATTATTAATTATACAATAAATCCTGTTGCGTAAGCTATGAATTTGTGTATTCGTGTATCATGTTTTAAGCCTGAAAATTACAGTAACTACATTGATAAATATTCAACAGCAGCTATACCATATTTACTGTAGTAAATAATGTATGCATTTCAGTGGTTTTGGTGCCAAATTCAGGAGGATACAAAAATATAGTAATACAACTTAAAATATTTTAACTGTGACTTCAAAATGTATCATTTTATTCACCTACTGCAATATTAATTTTATTGAATATATGGCACAACATAAATACAAAATTATCTTTATTTATTGTCTTGAAAAAAACCCCATATTTTATACTCTACTCTAAAGCAAGTTTAATGACCACTGGCAGATGTATAATTACCCTGTTTTATTGAGGCCATATGGTTTCAAATCATATTTACAACATTTATTCTTTCATTGTTTCTTGTGAATCTAATTCTAGTAAATCTAGTTATTCTAAGAAGAATCTGGCTCTGTTGCAAGTATTTGTCTTTTTCAATTGTTATCAAATTTGATGTTGCTCCAAGTGCCAAATTAAATATAAAAAATAATTTGTAACTTAGGCAGTATCATGTTTGATTTGATTTCACTTTATCTAGAGTAGAAAAGAATAAAAGGTCTTCAAGGATAGACTATAATTGTACCGTAATGCAAGTGGCTGATTTTGAAATGGAATTTTATACAAAATAAATTATTTGACTTCAGAATAAGCTAACATTAACAATAGATATTTGAATATACTAATAACTGTATTCTTAATCTAATTTGTAAAAAGTAATATCAATTAAAAATAATTCAAAATAAGGAGGTGTGTGTTAAAATGAATGGATTGTAGTAAACAAAATAGTAATTAATTTATTCCTATTGCTCATATAGTAAACCACAGGTGGGCAAAGTGCGGCCCGACAGTTATTTTTATGTGGCCCGTGATAATGAATTAAATACACTATTTGTGCGGCCCTCCCAAGCAACATTGACTAGAAATTACCTTGTTTTTTACGGCCTGACACCGATCATATGTAAAAAATAACATTAAAACTGAAAATAAAGTGGTGTGAAAGCAGTGCTTGGAGGTATTTGGAAGCTCACTGGAAACATCAAAGTTTGGGTGCGGCCCTCGGTGTTAAATCAAAAATTCACTTTGGCCTTCTGATCGATTTTTATGCCCACCCATGTAGTAAATAGATGCAGGTTGGTGCAGAGGCTGTGATTTATTCACTGCTGACATTCAGATTCAAATTTATTGCTCATCATGTAATACATGAAGTTCATTTTCCTAATTCCTAAATGAAATTTTGATTTTCTTTATCTTTCTACCAATATAAATGCGCACCTGGTAGGATGTGTTGTAGTAATATGTGGCCTGATTGGTCCAAATTTCAATGCTGTGCGATAAGAGGGAATTGTGCCCAGTTAGAATAACCAGGCTGTTTCCCAAGCAGAAAAGTCTAATAATGCTGTATGGTGAATGATAAGGTAAAGGTATTTACTGAACATAGCGGAATGAGCTGTCAGCCCATCGTACTAAGCTTTAGCATTGTGTGGTAGGGTGGCCAGTCCCTTTCCATGCCACCTTTTTAACCTTTTGTACTCTCAACCAGGTACCCATTTATACTCTTGGGTGGAGAGAGACAAACGTAGTTAATAATCCTTGTCAAAGAATGCAAATGCACAGCGAAGGTTTGAACCCCCGACTTCAAGGTTGAGAGACCAAAACGCAACCGCTATGCCAACTGCACCCACTTGTGCGCTCAAAAACTTAAGTGCGCTTTTTTGCGCCCTAAATTTTCAGACTCATTCACTTTTCAATACCCACTACTGTAACTTAAAGTAATGTTTTTCCAGTAACAGTACAATTTTATGGTCAAAGTTTTTGCAGGTTTACAGTGTAAATCCAACAGTAAACATTGATATAGCTTGTGGTCAAAATATGTCTTGTGTAATCATGGCTTTTACAATGTAATCCTTTGTATTTTTAATTACCTAAGAATCCTGCTTAACTTTGATAAAATGAATAAAAATTACATAGTGTAAGTTTTCTACACAAAATGCACCAACAAAAGGAAATGTGTTTGTTAGTAATACATAAAACATTATTAACACAGGCAATTGAATTGCAAACCTTTAAAATCTCTGTTAAATTTTTTGTTATTTCAAATTAATGAAACTTTTTTCTTTATATATTTTATTTACTTTCTTTAATTTATAAAAGAGCGTATTACATTATGTTCGTGTGTTGATTTTATATTGCTGGTACCGCAAACCCTGGTTTCTTCTGCCAAACAGTAGCATTTAATTTGTATTGCTCTGTAAGTTTATTACACAAAAAGCGTTGAGAGAAAATTTGTTTGCATAAAACCTACACACAGTAAACGATTGGTCTACAAATTTTCAATTTCAAATATTAGCAATTGGACAAAAATGAAAAATTAATATTTAAAAAAAAATCTTAAATCTGCAAATGGTAGGATTTCTGGATAAGTATTTAAAATCTCTATTAAATTTTTGGTTATTTTATTATTGATCAAATTAAAGGTACAAAAGCAATTTAAGAACAAAAACAATTTAAATCACCTACATTCATATGGAATATGCTCTTTTTTTTAATATTGAAAAATATAAGAGCATACTGTACAGTATTACAGTGTGTACATGATGATTGTATTGCTGGTACCATAAGCCCTGGTTTTTTGCCGACCAATAACATTTAATTTGTATTGCTGTGTTGTCATTTGAGAGTAGTAATCTTGTCTCCAGTCGGCTTACTTGCTGATTCGCTGACTTGCCATGAGCTTATAACACTGTCACCAGTACATTTTACTCTGTTGAGAAAAAAAAAGAAGAATACAAAAGCATGGAGGTATAAAAATGTTTTCTATTCTTGATTCACATGAGCGATTTTCGTTATTTTGTTTTTAATAATACTGTGATGAAATGAAGGCTATTTTATGTTTTATTAGTTTAAAATCCCAAGAAGCTGAAATTATGAATCAGTATGAAAGTAAAACCCATCAAAGAAAGCCAGTTGCCTAGATTATTGATCTGTTGTTTTATGAAAAGTCTATGTCAGCTCAGACACTGGTAGAAAAACATGTTAACAGCAATAACTAACTGTCTGTCTTGATAGTTAATTTGTTGTGATGAAACATAGTAGTTGGGTGTAAAACCCTAATAATATTACAAATAATAATAATAATAATAATAATAATAATAATAATAATTGTTGTTATTTTATTGTTAAAATTTATTTTTGGAAAAGTGGTCAATTTGCATTTCCTTTGCAAAACCTTGATTCAAATAGTAAAAAAAAAAATATGGATTTTTTTTACAAAAACAATAAATACAATATAAAATGATTCAAGTACTTTTTATGGATGTGTGGGGTATTTTTACCCTTGGGACTCATTTGCCTGGTTTTGTAGTGTTCCATTAATCGTCATGGAAGATTGTCCGACCTAGATGCATATATTTATAACCAATTACTTAACATAAAACTGTATAATGCAGACATGTGTAGAAAACACCATTGTGTTGGGTTTCAATATTTCAGTTCTATTTTTTCAAGGTCATCTTGAGTATTGTAATTTGTCCTTGACTTGATGTTTTTTATGTAAATCATTAAACTTTTATTGTTAGTATGATCTTATTATTGTTAGAATAATAATTGCTATCAAACATTTACAATGTTGTCAAACAAATAAAGAAATGATATACTGTCCAATCAGAATATAGATTTATACAGATCAAGTCTTACGGTATGTTCTGAAATATCTGTTGAAAAAATATTTTAACAATGTTTTGAGTGGGTGCAGATTTTCTCCAACAGCATACTGCAAGTTACAGTTAATAGTCTCAATTAAATATTTTATTAAGAGAGGACATTAAAGTTACATTATGATCAGTATCATCCTTAATAATATCTTTAAATAATTTACTATTTTAAAAATGTAGGTGAAATTTGATGACAATGAAATAATTTCTATTTATATTAAAGAAAATAATTTGTAACATATGCTAATATAACATAAAAATTTAACTCTTAATTACGTCGTATTCTTGATTATGTCATCCCAGAATTTGGTAAATTTGTACTTTTTTTTCAAATTTTATTACAAAAAAATCAACAATTTAACTTTGTTAGGACTAAAATACCAACATGTGCCAATTTGCTATTCTATGTTGTATTTGATACCTTTATATAAAGTTTAGTTTGCTCTTTGTGATCATTAAGGCTCCTACAGACAATGTACCATAAAACTATATATAATTTATTAACTTTGTCCTATATAGTAAGCTGTAATAAAAGTAATAATAAAAAATAATACTATCGGTTGAAAATCAATATCAATGAGAATAGATACAGCTGACTTTTTAAAACTTTGCCTTTGCTCACAAAATAATGAATGATTTTAATAGTGTTACTGTATTACCCTAAGTATACATTTTTTAAGTTCAATTTGTAGCTGTAAAATAATGAAAAATTTAGAATAATTTAGCTGGGACAGCATTGTCCATAAGAATATTCATTGATAGATTTCATATTAACATTTTCAAATTTGGTAGAAAACAAATATTGAATAGAAAGCAGTAGTTTATTGTACTACGGTATGTTTCAGTACATTAGTCAATGGATTTATTAAAGTTCTTACTGTACCTGGTCAACTTTATCTAAAATTCTCTAGGCGTGATTTATGTTGTCACTATTGTTTTCCGTTTTTGTTAGCATGTGTCATTGTTAATTCCTTTTTTTTCACCATGCAACGTTAGATCATGTTTTTTTTTTTTACTTTAGTGCAATCCTTTAGTTACAAGCTTTCTGCTGCATATAAATAATAAAGTAAATAAATTACATAAAAGTAAAATAAATATATAAAGACATTATACTATATAATTAAAATGTAATATACCTGTATATTTTCAAATAAATAATAAAAATTAAAATAAGTAAATAATTAGATGAATTAGATAATTATTTTGAAGGAAACAGTAATATATTATTCAATGTTTTATTTATGCATTTACCGTTGGCTCCTGCTTCAAACTTAGCTTAGAAATTGATTGGCTAAGCCCCGTACTATCAATGCTCAATATTCTGGCTGTCTCAGTTTATAAAGTATAGCTGACTGTTTCATTTTTAAATAGGGTCTACATTTCATGGGAATTAAGCGCTTAGGATATAATAATATTAATCCTAAATAGAATGTTACATATAAATATGTATCAATGATTGTTCTATACTGTAGTATATGTGTCTGTATACAAAGCTGGCTCAAGCCGACCGCATCCTTTAAATACCTGCTGGCTATGCATTTTACCGTATCCTTCCAAAGGACATTTGTGTGACAAGTTTCCATTTTTGACTGTTATTTTCCTTCTTGTCCAGTGATGATATATAATTAGGGTTGTAGCTATAGAAACCTAAGAAAGAGTGGGTGAGACATTTTAAGAGTGGGTAATAACATTTAATAGTGGATTTTAAGGATGGGTAAGGCAGTAATAAAGGTGGATGGAGGGCCATGGAATTACCTTTAGACTGGATAAAAAACTTCAACACTGGATGGACCTGTCCGCTTCCACCCACCATAACTACATCCCTGATAACTATTAATACTGAGTAAAGAGTAGACTTGATGATAAGCACATTCATTGACCAGAACTAGATTTTAACGTTTGATCATAATTATTAAAAGCAGGAGAAAAGCCGGGGGATGGTGGTAGGTTATAAGAAGGAATGGTCTGGGAAATGGTCCAAGAGCATTATCTCCCAGGAATTACTTGTTGATGCCTATAAATGCATTTTCTGATACTTTAAGAGATTGTATGGTCTTGTCATGTGGTGTTTGCATAAATTTGCATGTCTGTAAAAATGGTATTACATCTTTAAAATATCATCCCTATAATAGTCAGAATAAATCGTTCTGATTTAATGGATAATAATATGACTTTATTTAACCACAGATGTAGTTGATCGTCTCAATTGTGCATCTTGTCAACTCCGGTAAAATGCATCATTTGTTTGTTAGATCGGCCAAGTTATTATCAAACCTAATTGTTTCGTTTATCTCATAATGGAAAATTGTCGCTAACAAGATTGGAAACATTGATCCTGTGCATGATGCGCAAACTGTCTGTGATGCATACTTTTTGGAATGTAAAATAGAATTAACATGAATATTAAGAGTTCTTCAATAAAGACTAAGATGTTTCACTTCTTTATTGGTCAGCTGAAATTCACCATCAGTTGCCACAGATTGTGAAAATTCTGTGTAATTCAGATTGAAGTCAATCATCTAATGGATTAGAAAAATGTTTCATTCTCTCATTTTACACAAATTTTATTGGTAATTTGTGAAATAAAAGCTGAAAAGCTAATCAGGAAATTAATGGAGAACCTAGTTCATGTATTACAGGTACTATAAAACCAAACTTTCTCTGTTATACCTCACATGAATAAAACTTTAGGCCTTTTGTGTTTCGTGAAAGTTTAATGTCGCAAAAACAGACAACGTTATCAATTCGTGAATGTTTCATGTCGCGAAAGTTTCTAGTTTTACAGAAGTTGTACCTTTGCATTTTTGGCTTTAAAACGTCATAATAAACAGTCTATGACTACTGTCATGGCTGATTAAGAACCACAAATGAAATATCAATTACCGGTATGTACAGTGCCGTACAATATTTTGTACAAAATGGCAAATTTAGAGAAGTAAATCTAGTAATTTTCTTAGACAAAATTGGTATTAGGCAAGACTTTTTATACCTTGTTTCGCAAACTTATTTTTTTAGAGATTGTCAGAGATGGGCGGAAAAATATAAAAATAAAATGTTATTGTTGTTGAATGTAAACAGTACAGTGATGGGATGGTTAAAACCTTTACATTTATATAATTAGTAAGAAATCTTATTTTTGGAGATTTCAATGTAGCAGGTGGGCTAAGAATAATGAAGGTTATTATGGGTGACAGGTTTTTTGCTACAAGGTATAAAAAAAGTCTTGCCTTAGTGGTAAGATATATATTTTCCAGTATTTTTTATTCAATTATTATATTTATTTGAAATAATAAAATAATCCTACTTCATAAAATTCCATTAAAACTAATTATTAACTATCTTATAAATCCAGATCCAGATTTAATACAGTTCATATATTACTCATCATAAATGTTTGAGAATTTGTTTCTGCTGCCGGTTTGTTCCTTCTCTTGACAATTGTTGTGATTATGAGAGCTTAAGTCTGTTATATATAACTGCTTTAAGCTGTTGAGTGGTTCTACACTAGAATCGGACACAATACAACAACAACAAACATCAATTATCAGTTCTCCATTAAGTGCACTTACTTCTTCACAGTAGATTAGTACTATTTACTGTAAGTTCTTGGCTTTGGTTATATTTTTCTTTTTTTTTATCGACGTTTTATTACGGTATGTTTTAGAATTGACTGATTGATGGATGGAATGATTAATAGATTGAAATTGATGAATTGATTGATTTATTTATCAATCGATTAATCAATTGAATGATTGATTTATGGATGAATTGATTAATTGATTGATGAGTTTATTGATTAATAGATTCATTGGTAAGATTGAATGATGGGTTATTGATTACTAATTTTGGTATGCCTAATGTGTTTTCTTTCAAATCTGAAATAAAATGAAAAAGAAAACTAACAAAAATTGCACCGTCTCTCAACATACCTAACCACAACAATTGCAGACATTATAGTAACATTTTGTGTTTGCTGAGTAGCCAAACAATGGAAACACAATACACAAAGGTATACGTTACCCTTGTTGGTGACAGGATAAACGAAAAAGAAAACTTCATTTCAGTACGAAAATAGATCGTCAAAAAGTAAATGGGAACATAAAAAATATAACAAAAAAAAAAGTACAGGAAATTTTGGATAACAAACTGTTTTTAACTTAGATTGCATTTGTACCATAAGTGTTAAAAGCAAGTGGCTCTTGTAATCTGTAGCTGTAAGCTAGAAATGTAAGCTAGCAACGGCACATATCTATTGCCACGTTTAGTGGATAATGTATCATTATTCATTGAAGGAAGAATTTGCGCAGATTCCATTCTCAATTTGTCTATTAGAACATGACAAACATTGCAGTTTTAAAATTTATGTGTGGTATTTTGAACAAGTTCTCCCTTCACCAATTTTCATGGTCAAGAATCCCTGCTCCCATGTTGTATCAGTCTGTTATAAATGTTCGTAAGTAAGACTAAAAGTCTGTCTGTAATGTTTAATATTTGATGGTTTCCAGTAATTCATAATCAAATGTACTCTTATACCATTAAAACAAAGGTATAGTACCGCATTCTTTTGACTAACAAAATTAATTTACATACAAGCTTTCACTAGCCGTAGCTAGCTAAGCTTCATCAGGTAAATGAAGTGAAAAACACAAGATCAAACTATTCCTGTCTTCAATAAATTTTGTTAGACAAAGAAGGTCTACTGTACTGATTTTATTTGTATAGTTACATGACAGACTAAATATGACTCCAATGTTTATTATCTTACTCCATTGTGAATGTCAGCAACATCATTAATGTTTCTCAGTTGTGCAATTGTGTTTATACCAATATTATTACTGTATTATTAAGAGTTTTAAGGAGTTCTTTTTTTCTTTTCCCTGATGTCTGGCATCTCTTTCCCACGTTACAAATCCTTGTAACATTACTGATAATTTGCCATTTTCCAATTATGTGCTTGAAACACATCAAAGATCACTGACTCCGAATGCAGTGATGTGTGGCGAAATGAGTCGCAACATAAAATATCCTAGGGGATGATATGGGGGATTATAGCAAGCCAACAAATTATGCTGAAAGTCCTTGAACTACTTCTACAAGATAATGAAGTAGGCGCCCTCTTATGTTCATAATGTTGATTGCTCTACTGCATGCTTTGTCAATGGTTTGTGTAATACAGGTGATGGTTCAGTGCATACAATAGCAAATTTCTTTGTGTAATATTTTATGTATGTTGACAATAAAAAATATAGGCCAATGAGTATAGGAACTTTGGCACCCAAGGATTCTAACACAATGTCTGTGGATTACGATATAAAAGTAGTATGCGGAAGCAGAGTTTGTGATGTCATACCATTTTGAAATGTATAATAATTGTGTTTTAAGATTACAGAATTCATATGGCAATGATTTGTGTTTCAGTGTCTTATGTGCAGTTCTGTTGATTTATTATATTGGTATATAGTTGATGACATTGTTTCAAAATTTTTATTAGTGGTTTAATGTCAAGTCAGGAAATATTTGTTATAGCAAAAAAAATCAATAATTAAACCATAGTAACAAACCCACATGTTAAAATACTTTAGAAGTAATTTATTAACTTCTACCTTTCATCTGGGTAATGCAAGGTATTCAGGTAATAATAATGATACACTTTTTAAATTATGGTATTAAAAATATTTTCTTTTAATCAAGTTAAATGTTTCTTTTTTTTGTCATGTCAATATATATATATTCTTCTATAATTACAAAATATAGAAAATGCATACAATAAAAAATATGTATAGCCCTACCGTAAATAGATGATTACATAGATATTTAATTATTTAATTCATTATAGAATTTCAATAAATTATTAATTTTGTAACTTTCCAGCTGCTTTATAAACATAATGTATGCAAAGATTCTCCAGAATTTATATTTTGTAAAGTTACAAAATATAGAAAATGCATAGAATAAAAAATGAATACCATTTAGTCCTACCATAAATAAATAGTTACATGAATATTTAGTTATTGTTTTCATTATTAACTGTATAACATTATATTAAATAAATTATTGATTTTTTAAATTTTTAGGCTGCCTTAGAGCATAATAATGTATCTTTCAATGACGCAAAGATCTCCAGAAGTCGGTTAATGGGCAGATAAATGGTTTATTGATTTCTATTAAATTTGCATTATACCATGGTGAATTGAGATAGTAACATTAACTTACTGTATAGTTAACAGTGCCTATATTTATGCTGTTTAACAATAAAATTTATTGAAATATAATCCAGTAATGATTGTTGTTGACTCACAACTTGATAAAACAGACATAAAACACAATGCAACAATCTTAGATGGAAGTCACGACATCTTAATTTCTAAGGAATAGTTTTCAATAAAACTAATGTGGCATCAATTATGGTTGAGTTAAAAACAAGAGTTTGTAGCATTTAGGCCAAATAAAAATATTTTTAGTTTCTCGTCCCCTCTTCTCTGCCTCACCAATTTTATTTATTTATTTATTTTTAATTTTCTTATTTTACGAAACGTACGAAAATCTGGCTAATTCACATCACTAAAATTTCTCTCTTGATCGTTCGTGGTTGGGGATACATTGTATGAATCGTGTCTAGTGCTTCTTTTATTTGCTTTCAATGTGTCTACTTGGTAAAAGTGAGAAAGTAGTAGCTGTTTCCCATGGAACATCTTGGATTTGCCATCCCGAAGTTAAAGAAAAAAAAGTGCTCGCATTCTCCTTTTTTCAAAATATTAGGACGAGAAACTACTTTTTTTTTAACTTGGCTTAAACTGTCTATGGTTGCATATACAGTATTCTAATAGTGTTATTTTACCTCTGTGTACTTTTCCTTCCTTGAAGTTTACTATAAGAAAACATATGATGCGGAACAGACTACCCAAAGAAACGTCCAGACAATTTGCACTCTCTTTACTACAGCAAAATTTAACATGGTATAAAATTCAATTTAAAAAAACCCTTTAAATATGTTTGGCATCTCATAGTTTGAGAACTGCTGTTATGATAATTAGAAAATGAGAATCTAGAATGGCCTCCTTGTCATTTTGTTTTTTGGTTTAATTATTAATTTATTCATTCAGATTTCAACCATAATGTTAAGAGCATAAAATCAAAAGGGACTACTGTAGGAAGGATCTAACAGGTGCAAAACAGTTACACGTAGAGCAGAGTACTGTATATATTGTTAGTAATAGATGTACTGCTGTACTAGTCAATAGTTTACTGTTGTACAGTATGTTTTCTTTCACTGTATATCTGTAGGTTTGTATGAATATAATGTACTTTATTTTGTAATTTTATATATAACAGTTTTTACTGTATGTGTTGAGTGGGTTACAGTATGAATATATACTAACTATACTTA
>NW_022711099.1:473741-549715 GCF_011630105.1 Anneissia japonica
AAGGTCAGTGCAATTTTAGACTGAATTATGCACCACTGGCGATACTATGATTGTAGGCCACTACAATGCGTAATGAAGCTGACCATACTGTGCAGACAGCTGTGTTGGTGTATTTTAATTGCACTGGGTAGCCGTCTGTATGTGGCGCTGAGGCATTTTCCACTTAGTTAGTCCGCACATTATCAGGGTCAGTAGGCTTTACTACCCAGTATTGTTCTGTTCTGTTTTCGAGGTTCAAGGCCAGTAAGCAAAATAACTGGCTTCCTGCTGCACAGTGTCTGTAGGTCAAGCACCAGGAGGCATTAAGATACTCTTGATTTATCATTACCAGCCTCATAGGTAGGTCCCAAGGTACTAGAGTGGACTATCGCATCAGTATTTGGAATATATTGTACTTCTTCTTGCCAGGTTGGTGTTATGTGTAAGGGGCAATTGTAAAAAAAAAACTTGAGAATTGTCTAGGTAAGTATGAATGCTATTTAATTTTGTTGTAGTTAAGCATTGACAAGATGTGTACAAGTTTATCAGGCATTGTGAATAGTTGATACATAAATCAAAAGATGAAATCAGCCTTTTACAGTGTTAGTATCATTGGAGTGTTAGGCTCATAAAAGTGGTTTATGTTTTATGTTAGTGTGTGGTTTATGTCAGTATTTTTTTTTATCTTAATGTGGTCTAATATGTTGATATTATTGCAGTGTTTTTAGTAATTGTTTGACATTGAATCTAAGACTTTCTTGGCTACAATCTTGTGAGTGTCATCTTAGGCCTACTGTTAAATCTTTTTACGTATTACTTTGTAACATATTTTTTCTGGGTTACAAAACAGTAACATATTTTAGGTTTATAATATAGTACGTTAATTAGGCTCAATTAAAAATAGGCCTATATTATTTCAGGGTTACAATACAGTCATGTAAGTTTAGGGGTATACTACAGTATATTTCAGGGTTATTATACCAGATGTTTTCAAGATTAAGATACAGTACTTTATTTTACACTTACAACACAGTACGTAATATGATGATTACAGTATGTTAATTCAGGGTTATAGGCTGTGTGCTGTTTCCGGGTTATGGTACTGTATATTTTATTCAGGGTACAGTGTACATTATTTTAGTGATTTAGTACAGTAGCACTACTGTATGTAGGCCTATGTTTATTTAAACTTGCAAATTGTTCTTTTAAAGTTAAGGCCCCCTAATTTATTATCACTGCTGCCCGCATCTTTTCAAAATTCTATGTTGTTTAATTCATGTATTATTTACAAGCGTAAATGTCATATATTTTTTTAAGGGTACTCAAAATCTCATGGTATTACAAGTTTTGTCCTGATATTACAGGTATCTACTTTTTAACTAAACAAAAAATAATTATAATATATATCTCTTCAGTCCACATCTTTTCACTAGGCCTACAGACAGTATTTTGTACCTTTGCGCGCCTACACACTGGATAGGCTAGCAGAGAGAAAAAGGTCGTATTGGGGTTATTCCGGGGGACACCAATACAGGTATTTTGTGTTGCAGCTGAATTTAGGGACTGTGAATACCGTTACACATTTCTGAATACCGGTACGTACCCTCAATCAATAGCGATTTTTTAAGCTGTACAGAAATACCTGTATTTCTTAGGATGGCTCGTTTCTACTGCAAAAAAAATACCTGTATTTTAAAATACCTGTATTATACAGGTATTTTCTGGCAGCAGAAACAGGCCCAAAGAAAACAGCAAAAAAGGCAGAATAATCATTTTCACTGACTCCCTTCTTCAGCACTTAGAAGCCTACAGTACAGTAAATATTAATTATTAAGGCTCATTGGAAGAGTATAGTACTCACAGGAGCACTACTGTAGTCAAAAAGACATCTTGCTAGCATATCCTAAAATAATAATAAAAATATAAATCAGATTAGAGTATTGCCACATAATTATTCTGTTAGGATGAAAACCACCTCAGCTTAATTTGGCTGCTTAAAGCTCAACTTTAACAACTTGCAATTGAACCATTTATTGACTGCAAAAGGCTTTCAGTTTCTACTATCCACTTTGATTATTCATCCCATTACCCACAAATACCCACTCACATTTCTGTTCCACTCCAGATTTCGGCAGACTTTCAGTATCGGTCCTGCTCAAGCTCCCAACAGTGTTATCATTACATACCTGCGAAATTCTGTTGGTTTTGTATCATCCGATAACACTGGCTAAAATATAATTACGGTATACAGAACCCAACTGAAACAGTGGCGGCTCTAGGATATAATTTATGGGGGGGGGGCCTAAGTATTTATGGGTGTAACTATATTGCGCAGCGTTATTTGAGTGCCGAAGGCCTGAGCCAGAGGTGGGTATGGGAGGGGGTGTCCTCTCCTCTCAAAACAAGATTTAAAAAAAAAATTGGGACTTCTTATAAATGGCCGGAAATGGCTGGGATGGGAAAACTAGGCCTATTTTTTTTTTGGTCCCACTGCCCGATGAACTTTGGCCGATGGGAGTGCTTAATCAAACTGATGGGGGTTGGATGGTGGTCTAATTTGTCAGTATTTATTACGTGAAAATTGACTGATTTCTTTTTATGCCACAGTCCAATGGGTTTGAGTAAAAAAAAAAATCACTTTCCTTATCGCTTTTCAAATAGGTTTGGGCTGTAATATAAATACTTGTTCTTAAAGGGAGAGTTACTATAGGGTATTTCAAGGTGAGTTGAAGGTTACATTGCATTACTTTGGAATGCTTACTTACCTCATCACTCATCCCAAGTGAAAACAACAAATTTAGTGTGTGCTGTTGTTGCTTAGAAGAATCGTGTATGTAGTGGCTACGCCAGGATTTCCCTGACTGGGGATCCAAGGTCCCTGAGGGGGGTCCAAGGTCCCCGACGGAGGGTTGATATCCACAACGAGAAAAAAGTGGGCGTGGTTTGGCATCGCTAAAAACCTTTCGAAAGTGGTCCAGGTGACTTACTGTACCCCCGAGTCTAATAATATGTACAAAATACATATAATTTTTTAAAATTTTTTCTCCGACGAATTGTGGTTTTTCTCCCCGAAAGCCCCCCAACAGGGGGATGTAGCCCTGCCTAGGGCCCCCCGTAGCACCGCCACTCTGTGTATGACAAAAATTACACAATGAAAACTGGAATATATGATACACAAACCAACATAAACTACTTTATTATAGTTTGTGGTGTGAGTGAGTAATTGACTATATGACATACATACATACATACATACAGTACAAACAAAAATACTCAACCAATTTAAATAGAATTCTTACTGGAATTTTACAATCTACATTTGGACTAGAATCATGTCGTTGCCATACAAAGTGTTAATTGCCAACATTTTTTAGATTACTGTGAAGTATGCCATGTTATTTAATGTCGGTTGCTTTTAACATTGTAGAATATAGTTTCTAATTTTAGTTGATTTTGAGTTGAATTGCCTGAAATAGCTGTCGTGTAACACAATTATTACTTTGATATCTATAAAGGGGATGGCATCAGCCGACTTATCTAAAGAGCCTTGGCATTTATATTAGTAACAAACAAGTGTTTAAAAGGCAGGAGTCATAGGTACTATGACTCTGTAGGCTTACGGTTTGACAGATATACATTGTTTGTCTATTGTATGTTTCAGAAACACATTATTTGTTGTTTTGAAATTTTTTTATCTAGCATTATTTCCATGTGTGGATATTGAACTTTTCATAACACAGAAACTTTTGTAAAATTCAAAATTCTCTCCAATCAGTTGTCATTAATGTCAATCACTGTGATTCTTCTTAAGTTTTGATGGATATTGAAGATGGCTACATGATTTTTCAGAAACAAAAATCTGTAAACATGAGTCTGCAAAGAAATGGAAATAATTATATAAGAATGAAATGAACCATTCAAGAGACATTCTTTTGAGTTACGTCTCAATCAGAAATAGTCCTATAATAAGAGAAATAAAAATGTCACAGAATTGTTTTTCCTATCCTAGATTATATAGGCCTAGAGGTAGTCCATAGCTTGCTTAGGTTAGACATCGTGGACCTGGTACAGGTCTGGTAATTGCTGCTTTAGTATTATAGTACTATACTTCCTAATGCAGAATTATCACATTGTAGAATAATATACTTTAGTACAAAAGAAGTTCGTCTCACCCCAAGAGAAGGTAAAGGTCAAGCAATGCAGGATCTAACTCTTCCTCTAATTATGTTCTAATGTAAGGACATCATAAGTAAATGGTGCATGAGTTTAACCTGTGACCTTAAGATTCAGTTTCTTACCCATGTGACACACTTCCTCAAAATACAATGGGGTTTTACCTCAACCGAGCATCTTGATACAGTAATAAAAGTTCCTGAATAGTATCTTCTTTTCATGTAGGCCTACTGTATACAGTAGCTATAGTTGAAGCAAGGCAATTCAACAACAGGACGCACATCTTAGGACATCAAAGGTTATAACTCTGGCATCGACATTCTATGCACCGCGTGCCCTTAAACGCTGAATTATCCACGCGTGTGTTAGTTGCTAGTGATAATTGTGTGTCGTGTCGTGCGGTGATTACAAAGACCTAATGATATTTTGCACTAACATTAGACTGAAATTTTATTCGTTATTTCAACATTATTTTTACCGATGTTGTGGCGTAGTGTGGTTCATTAGACTCACATTACAGAAAAAATAAATAAATTTCAATTTGCTGTAACTTTTCATTTTGTTGGTCAATTTTCATGAATCAAATTGTAGTTTATAGAAGCACTTAACAAGCTTGTGGTCAAAAGAAATTAGATGTAACAGACAGTACGAAGTACCCCAAATTAATAAAATAGTAACTAACACCATAAAACATGGCATGCATATACTAATAATTGACGGCTGTACTCGCAACTAGCATCAGATTGTCGATGCCACAGTAAAGATCAAGACTGCATGCACACACTATGTTCGCGAGCGGAGTGGTACGTCCTGTTGTTGAATTGCCTTTTTTGAATGTTGCTCGAACCTAAAACCTAAGCTCTAAAGCCATGTTTTTTGCCAGTATGTCATTCTCAAAATGGTTTTCTTAATTTGCTTGACATATTTGCTGAATTTTTTTGCCATGCTAATATGTATTCAGAATTTTAAAAGCGATATTATTTCCAGAATGGTTACTAATTCAACAGCCTACAGTACATTCGTCAAATTTTTTTCTCATTACCAAAAAGTTGATTGATTTTTTTCTTAGGCGCTAGCTAGTACTACTAGTGGCAGTTTGTTTTAATCATGGAACTTTAGTTTGTTGAGGATTATAATAAAAATACTTATTTCTGAATCTATTACTCTTGGTTATTTGATACATAAACAATCATACATAATTGTGTAACCTCTTCTATTCCCTGGGGAGTAAAGCCATTTCATGTTCCAGACCAATTTCATTACAAAATCAAATCCTATTAGGTACCAATCTATACTCCTGGGATGGAGATGGGCTGAAGATAAAGTGCCTTGCCCAAAGACACATATTTCAGACTCCAACTCAAAACACTTTTACTCTTTTTTGATTCCAAACCTAATACATCCAAGGATAATAGATTAATTAATATACAGTAGAAGATGTAAACATCATGATCTTAGCAATCAATTTTACCTTTTCTATTTATTGGTAAATAATTACTTTACATCTTATCTTAACTTGATTATTATGATATAAGAGTATAATCCATCGTTACGGACGGACACTTTCAATTTTAATTCTCCAAAAACATTTTATGCCACTACTAGCTGATTCATTATATGTTTCATATGCAAGAATAGTTTACACCTTATCTTACAAAAAAAAAAATTGTGCGGATTGATATTGTTACCAAAAATAGAACAGCGAAAATGTGAGCGTTACGGACGGACAAGATAGAATTCGCTGTTTTTAATGTTCCAGACCCTCTGTGCCAAACCTCTTCTTACCTATTTCTATTTGAGCATCATATCTCATTTGGCTATACTAGTGGAAGTCATTGTGTGCTGAACTATGGAGATCAATTTTTAACCTTTAGTACACTGGTTTAGTTCTATCCACTGCTCTCTATGTGTTTCAACTGCAGAGCTTTAGATGCAAGTATAAAAAAGCACACCATCTTTTGGAACAGATTTTTAAGTGCATGTTAACAACACAGTCATCTGAATCTAAAGTTATTTTAACTTGGCTCAGGGTGGCACTCTGAATCTTCACACTTACCTCCTTTGCGCTTTTTCCGTGAAATGTTATGGTATAAGATGTCAAAATAGACCGCTATCAAAGCAACCTTCTCGACCCTGGTTTGGTGTACGTTCAGATATGAAGATGAGTCGGACTAACTTTATCTTGGCTGTGGGTTGGCTTAAAGTTTATTGATTGTTCCAACTTGTAAAAAGGTGGCCCTGAGGCGGCTCTGAGCTGCTGTATCTACTGTATTGAGCTCTTACAGTAGTTATTTCTCATACCTGCATCCAACCTCATCTTCTCCATCTTACTGTATCTCCATATTACCATACCTACAGTATTAGCACCATACCTATTAGCACCAGATATCAAAGTCAACTATCTTCCATAGTGGATTCTCCCATCTTCATACCTCAACTTCTCTATTTTATCTCATATTAATTCAATCATCTATTAATGTTGCTTCATCTTTAACCTACTTCTGTCTTATTAGAATCTCATGCTCACTCTACTAACCCTATTTTAGCAGTATCAGTCCCATACAGATTTTTTTTTTGTAAAAGTCACTGACATGGTGTGATCATAATCCACTTGCATCTCACATTTAGCACAGTTAACTTCAGTTCATTCACGTGCAGTTCTGCTTTTGATAGCATCTCTAATGTCAATCAAAATATATTTTATGGAAGAGCATCACGTCTTTATAAGGAATATCTGTCAACAAAGTATAAGGGGAAAAAGGATGGTTATTTCCAAAAGCTAGATTTAGCAATGTGTCCCCGGTCAGATATGGTATGTCTTTGGAATTTATCAAGATGCTCTTTTAACCTTTTACATGTTTCTTGGAAAGCTTTAATATTGCTTCCTGTCCTCCATCAGTGAACCCATTTCTCATCAACTCCTCCTACACATTCCTTTAAGGGCTGTTTTTTCCTGCCAAGCATAATATGATTAAACAACTTTTTGTTTAAATCTGAGTCTGAGTTTATTATGGCAATAAAACAAGAACCTAATGTTTTTATAAAGGAAAATGCTTTTTAGAATAGCATTGCAGAAAAACCCAATCAACTACTGTATATTTTGTCTGATATTGACTTCATAAATACTATATAAAGTTCTCATAATATAATTATCATAATTACTTAAATGAAATTTAAGCTAAACATTATAAAAATATATAATTTTGGATGGTCTATAAAATTACAAAATTGTATTAAATTTACTTTAAGTATACAATGTTGACGAAATAGAATAATTTTATATTAATTACATTTCATTTTGTAAGAAATAGCACAATCTATAATATTAAAAAAAATTAAGATAGATGCTCTCATAGTTGATAAAAATAGCATTATCTGGAATGACATAAAGTAGATAGAATATTATATTATGGTTGTTTTAAGGCTAGGGGCAATAACCATCTGTTCACTTGTTTTCCCTTTAGTTCATTAATTGCTATTTTTATGTTTTATTCTATGCCTGAAGCACCCTCTTTTTCTATTTATGTAGCCATATATTTATATTATTGTTATTCATTAAAAAAAATACCTTCCTGTATTATTTTTTACTATAGTTCAGCAAGTTGTTGCTTTTTAGAGTAGAGAGTAAAGATGAAGTGGAATAAAGTGTTCAGAAGCTTTTGAAGATTTAAGTGCTGATCCTGAGTAATGAAGCTTTCGATGAATGTAACGCACGATTTCTATGCCGGCTGGATCATCGTATTATATCTTATAATCTGTATCCACAGTAGTTCAATAACTGCCATTGTATATTACACCTCATGTCCTAGAAATCTCTTTAGTTCATGGCCCAGCATTTTCTTAAAACTGGTTCCTTTACTTAGTGCTAATTTCAGGAGTTTTTACATTTTGTAAAAGCTAGTTGACCATGTAACTGCTGATTTTTTCCCTTGTTTTAACTGAGTAAAGGTGAGAATTACTGGTTCATAAATTATTAGACAAAAACTGAAATATTTATTTTTAAGTAGAAAATAAGATATTATTGCTGAAATTTGATACTAGAATTCAATATTTTTTAGTTTTAGGCAAATAAAATAAATTATTTTGTTTGAAAATTTGTTTATAAGGCTCCAAAATTTGAGGACTGGGACGTGAAACTAGCAATCATTTTATTTGGCGTTACTTCAAGGTTATTCAAGAAAAGTATTCAGTAGTCTTCATTTTAATATCTAAAATTTAGTCTTTCTGGGGTAATGTTTTGATTGGTCGTACACTTTTGGTACTTGTGCATATAAGCTTGCAAATATGGATAATTTTTCATTCCTGATGACATACTTAATTCGAAATATTGAATCCCGACACGATGGCGTGCATTTCGATACTTGGGGTATGTATTATACTATCTTATCTGAGATTAATCGGTGGACCTTTCTGTAGTCTACAGTATATTCTGATTAAAATTTCATCAATATTTGGCAGATTTCTTTTATTGAATTGTTATAACCAGCCGGTCACCAAATGGTTCAAAGAAATGCGGTTTATTCGTGAGAAACCCTTGAGATTCTGGTGAACTGCAGCTCTGGCAGATGCTCTCTGTAGTACAATCTGAAGAAAATGCTAATTTAAGAAAAGAGATCAAAGAAGCTATAAAATATAATCAGGAAATGAAAATAACTAGTTTTAGAATTTTTTTTTACTTGTGCTACAGCTGTTCAGTGTTAACTGGAGGGAAAATAATTTCTCGTTCTAATTTTTGAAAGTTGTACAAAATAAGCAATTAAAATAATCAAATAGAGTTAAATTAGTTTCTTTGTAAGTTCATGTTTATTGTAACCTCAACATAGGCAGACTACTGATTACTATTATACTACAGGTAGGCAAAGTGCAGGCCACAAGCCATTGAACAGTGGTTTTGATGCAGCCCACGAAAATAAATTAGAAAGTCTGTGTGAGGCCAACAACCATCTTTGGCTAGAAAACTCCTTGATTTTCACGCCCCAACAACAGTCATCTGTAAAAAGTAATTTTATAACTGAGCATAACGCTGTATAAAAGTTTTTGAAAACACACTGTGAAGGTTGGTTGCGGCTATCACTGTTAAGTAAGAAATTCACTTTATAGCCCTCTGACCCACTGTATGCCCACCCCAGCTTTATACTGTACTGCACACCACCTCTATCATAATATCTTTTTTTTAACTACCAAACTAAGGCCACAGATCAACCTCACCTCAGTGTGCTTCAAGATTGCTATGTAGATTGGTATTCAGTTTCTCAATCAAATTTTGCTTTAATATAACTGAAAAGTCTTCATCTTTCATATATATGTTCCCCGTACTCTGTCTCTTATACACATCTAGATGTGTATAAGAGACAGGACCATATCCTATTAAGTTTAGATACCATCTCTGTGGCAAAGAAATTAAATTAAATTATTGTATTAGTTTAAACCTAAATTGTAATCTGACCCTTTCTTGTTTTTTACAGGTATTGTTTCTTCCTGAATGAATATTTTATAATGTGTGTTTGAAGGATATTGAAAATTTATGGTAACTTTGCTGCAACAACAGGACTTTAACAGAACTTTGGATTTGGAATCTTGCTTGAAAATTGAGTAGTGAATTTGGATTACTATTATATGTACACTGAAGTGTGCACCCAGATAATAGAACCACATGGATATGAATATGAACTCATTAGCGGGCATGCACCCGCAAGGTAAGAACTTCAAATATTTTATTTAACAAAGTAATGTTTTGTATTCATCATCATTATAAATTTCATCATTGTCAGCTTCTGGAAAACTGACATCCACAATCATTATCAAGATAATGATGATGATAATGATAATGATAATGATGATGAGGATATTACCTTTACTCAACTTTGGAGTGTTGATCAGTGACACAGTTTAACAATAGCGATAATAAAGATATCATTTTCATTAATATTATCGCCTTTCTAGCTTTTTTGTCATCATCACCAACATCATCATCATCATCGACATCATCATCATCATCATTGTCTTTGTCATCTTTGTTATTAATATCATGTAAAGACAATTATTGGTGCGTCCATACTTGGAGAATGTGAATGAAATCGTAGTCTTGAACCCAATGTTGACGTCATGAGATGCTTTTCCGGGGATTGCAAAAGGAGCCACCAATGATTAAAATAGCTAGCTGGGTTCTGAAATTAAATAATTGTTGATAACTGCACATTGATTACTACCAGTAACAGTAATTAAAGAGGTAGCAGAACACGGAGGAAGCATTATTTGTGTTAAATACATTTTCTGTTTAAATAAGAATAAGATTGATAAAAAAATAACTGAAGTTTTAGAATCAGCGCACTAATGTAAATTATCTGTCTTTTAAAAAAATTAATTATACAATAACATTTTTAACAGAATAATTAAATTTATAACGGTGTGTCCCATGTGTTTATGTAGGTCACAAAATGACATTCTGTTTTATCAGGTCAAGTATAATTACCTCTGACCTTTAGATATAATGTCAGTAATTCTGCCATATTGATGCAAGTTTCTATACCTTCTTGATTGATGCAGTATATCGTATGTATTTCTATCACTTTAAAGTATTTTTATTTTCATTTAAACTTACAAAAATGACTATTTTTGACTGTAGAATTTGAGTCTGTTTTTATGCAGTATTAGTAAGGGTCTGCAAACCATGGGTCGTGTTCAAAGTATAAAGTTTGCAGAGCGGTGCGTTGGAGTACACAACTGTTCTTGTTTTCGTTGGCAACATTGAAGCTCAGCGCAATTGGTTAGGTGACATTCATTACCAGTAGAAAAAAAAGTGTTGTCAGTGACAATTGCAGTTCAGGGTCGTTTGGTAGGAAGTTGTGTTTGTGGGTTGTTTGGGGGTTTAATTTTTTTTTAACCATTGGCCTAGGCCAAATTATAAGGTTCATGGCTGATCAGTCATCCCATACATTTTGGGTTGTAAATTTAGCATCACTAGGCTAAATACATGATTGAGGTTTTTAATTATTATCTAATAATAAAGTAAACATTTTATTAATAATTGGAGGCATTCAAGCTATACTCAGCAAAAGCATTCTGGATCATTTTTTGAATAATCGCAGAGAAGTCTTAGTGGCTGGTAAATACATAAAAATGTAATAGTCTACCTTCAATAATTCCGTTGCTGTTTTTGGGGGAAAGTGAAGGACAAAGGCCTTCCTTCTTGCGCCTCACATAGGAACTGCCAGTGGCCTTTCTGGCCGCAAGCCAAAACATCTCGTCTACCCGGTCCGGTAATAAGACTTGCTTTAAAAATTTATAAATTATTTTTCTGGTAATCCTCCAAAACTGTGTTCCAGTATCGTCACATTACGTCATTTCTATTTGAGCACTAGAGATCTATTTCAGAGTGCACCAGAGAGCATATAGATGCCCAAAATTTCTTTGGGCCCTAGGTGGGCCCTCGACCCACATCAAATGGGCTTATTTCCTCTTAAATCTCAAGCCACTAGCTACTTCCAACTTGGCATGTACAATATGAGAAGTTGATCGTAAAAATTTAACTAATTTTACTACTTTACTTTTGATATTTAAAAATACAAGTCTTCTATCTTAATTATTCTTCCAACAGTTCAAAACTTTCCATGTTCAACTCGCACGTAAAAAGGCTAGTGCTTTTTTCTCGCGGTCAAACAATATGCAAAGGTCACAATATTTATCCATTAAGCAGATGAAATGAGTAACCAGAATGTATTCTCATGAATACTCATGTTTTTGTTACACTTCCAAACCTTCTTCCTATATATTGTTGCTTGTATGTAAATTGTCTACCACTGTATTATTGATCATTATGAGGCAGGATGAGGATTATAAATAGGAAGGGTTTCATGCTACAAAAATAAGGAATGGCGCTCTCTAGAAAGTCCACTTATTACGGGCGTACAATACTGTAATCTTTTCCTTAACCTAATTTCTTGCGAACATTTAGGAGCCTTGCTTCAGCCTTTGTTCCAAATTTTGTGACTAGTAATTAGTGAAGTATAATAAGAGTAAGTATCTACAATGGTGAGTCTTTTATGTACTGTATGTAGGCCATAATTTTTAGGCACTTTTCTACCTAGCACTTCAGGTACGGTACAGTACTTCAGCTTCCATTTTTAAATTACTTTCCCTCACACAAACACAATAACCAGTAAGTAAAATTTGATATTTAGGCCAATATTTTTCTAGCTGTCATGCACTTTGAATTCACTTGATGATATATGGTACACGAGTTTCCGATTTTCTTAGTAAAGTACTGTTCATAAAGTACAAGTATAAGGTTATAGACCAAAAGCATTGTTTAGATGCATGCACATAATGCATCAGTGCGCCCACAACCTGCAGGCAAAAAAATATAGGATGATATATTGTAGGAAATTACATAGGAAAATGAAGACATTGATGATTTTTGAGATTTTTCTACAGTAATAATGTTTCAAGCCCTTACGATTATACAAAAATCAGACAATGTTCAGTGTTATGGTTGATGTTATGAAAATATAGGATGATATGTTGTAGGAAATTACACAAGAAAATGAAGGCATTGATAATTTGGAGATTTTTATAATGTTTCAAGCTCTTATGATTATACAAAATTCAGACAATGTTCAGTGTTACGGTTGCTATTATCGATTCCTGTATATGTTATCTACTGTACGCAGATTATAAAGCATTGCATTTTCTTGCACGCGAGTTAGTCTGACATTATGTAGACCAGGCATAGACGACTGGCTTCGCACTAGCTGACATTATGTTGTAAACATTGTTATGTAGTTAAATCATCGACCTATAATAATAGGTCCATGGTTAAATCAACATCCTTTTTAATTATATGGGGGTGGTAGAATTAGTGAAATCAGAGCCACGTGAGGTGAGAAAACTCTTCAACCTTGACCCCAGTGAGATTGTTTACTTTGTCGTTCAAAAATCTGTTTTGCTGACATGTTCCCCGTACTGACATCTCTGTGATGATTTTTTCCCCCCCCCCCCCATTTTTCTCTTGCCTTGTGAGAGGATGCATGCTGCAGCAATTCACTTTCTTTCTTGCAGATCAAACTAATTTGGAGAAACCTTGACGCTAGCAGTTTTTTAAGCATTGGTTATTGTTACACCAGTCCTAAACAATTTCCTAATTCTGATTGGACATTATTGCCCTAATCCAATCCATACAATAATTCATCCTTACAGAATTAGGAATTGGTTTAAGACTGGTGTAACAATAGCCACTGGTTAAAATGGTGTATGTTCTTAATAAAATTTTGTTCTCACAAAGTTTTCATAAGCCCATGGCTATCTGTACTTATATAGTTCAAGGTACAACACATAGGCCTACTATTTGTGTGTGAAGTTGCTTAAAAGAGGGCTTAATACAGATTCCTGTCCTTTCATGGCCTGGTCATGGCCAACTATCAGTATAAACTTTATTAGGGTACCCAATATTTCTTCTTTCAATTTAGAAATTAGGGATTATTAAACACTATTAGGGATTATTAGGGAGAATGCGAGCATGGATGTTTTAGTACGGGACTTCCATAACATGGTATTCCAAGTGACGTAAGTACAAATCTGCTGAATGTGATCTGAAACATTTTTTATTTTAGGACACAAATTCAAGTATGCAAATAACCTATAAATACCAATACTAATTAGAACATTTAATGGTTAATAGCTACTAGGATTGCATTAATTCAAATTTTGCATGCTATTTCTTAATTATCTTTGGTCTGTGATGGAAGCAAATTTGGAGATTTTTATAATGTTTCAAGCCCTTATGATTATACAAAATTCAGACAATGTTCAGTGTTACGGTTGCTATTATCGATTCCTGTATATGTTATCTATTGTACGCAGATTATAAAGCATTGCATTTTCTTGCACGCGAGTTAGTCTGACATCATGTAGACCAGGCATAGACGACTGGTTTCGCACTAGCTGACATTATGTTGTAAACATTGTTATGTAGTTAAATCATGGACCTATTAATAGGTCCATGGTTAAATCAACATCCTTTTTAATTATATGAGGGTGATAGAATTAGTGAAATCAGAGCCACGTGAGGTGAGAAAACTCTTCAACCTTGACCCCAGTGAGATTGTTTACTTTGTCGTTCAAAAATCTGACTGTATTTGCTTAATGTGCTATCCATAGTTTTGCTGACATGTTCCCCGTACTGACATCTCTGTGATGATTTTTCCCCCCCCCCCCCATTTTTCTCTTGCTTGCGAGAGGATGCATGCTGCGGCAATTCACTTTCTTTCTTGCAGATCAAACTAATTTGGAAAAACCTTGACGCTAGCAGTTTTTTAAGCATTGGTTATTGTTACACCAGTCCTAAACAATTTCCTAATTCTGATTGGACATTATTGCCCTAATCCAATCCATACAATAATTCATCCTTACAGAATTAGGAATTGGTTTAAGACTGGTGTAACAATAGCCACTGGTTAAAATGGTGTATGTTCTTAATAAAATTTTGTTCTCACAAAGTTTTCATAAGCCCATGGCTATCTGTACTTATATAGTTCAAGGTACAACACATAGGCCTACTATTTGTGTGTGAAGTTGCTTAAAAGAGGGCTTAATACAGATTCCTGTCCTTTCAATGGCCTGGTCACGGCCAACTATCAGTATAAACTTTATTAGGGTACCCAATATTTCTTCTTTCAACTTAGAAATTAGGATTATTAAACACTATTAGGGATTATTAGGGAGAATGCGAGCATGGATGTTTTAGTATGGGACTTTCATAACATGGTATTCAAAGTGACGTAAGTGCAAATCTGCTGAATGTGATCTGAAACATTTTTTATTTTAGGACACAAATTCAAGTATGCAAATAACCTATAAATACCAATACTAATTAGAACATTTAATGGTTAATAGCCACTAGGGTTGCATTAATTCAAATTTTGCATGCTATTTCTTAATTGTCTTGGTCTGATGGAAGCAGTATTTCTCATGTGTTGATATGTTATGATTCATCCCTTCTTGCCTGATATTATTATTTTTTTTTTTATTAAAACTTTATTTTTACACGGAAAGCTTGTTTCACCCAGAGGGTGTTATTCTACAAGGCCGTGTTGTCATTGAAGTTGCAAAATAACAGTATAAAAAAAAAAAACTAACACATAATCACACAAAAAAAGATAAAATTATATACAAATACGAGATACAAAAAATGAAGCAAAGACCAAAAATTTTACAAAAGTGTTTTAAATATTTTAACAATTGAAGCATTTCTAACATGTTCATCCAGTGTGTTCCAGAGAATAGCACCATGGTAAGATAAACTTTTCTTTTTGTATTCCGTGTGAGGACGGTCTGACCAGATCATTTTACAACTGTAAGTGACTTTAATACAAGCACATAGCCTCATATATACTCATTGATGCATGAATACGGTGCGAACATGTTATGTTAGAATATATTTTTAATGAATTACCTTAATTGTAGTTATTTTTGCTATTTTAGTGTGTCATTACCTTCCTAATGACATAAGTGTTGGGGTAATTAGCATATTTTCATGGTTATCGTCTGGAAGTCTAGCCTAGATATCCATTACCAAAATGTTCACACCGAATTATAATATCTTACAGCTTATATTTGTCTTGATCTAAATTCAGGTAATGTTCACAAGACTTTATTTTTTTTTCATGTTAAATTTCTTTTGAATGTCCATAGAATAATCTCATTAAGTGCACTTTGAGTAATACGAATGTCAAAGCGCCATTGAATATTGCATTCTGTCATGGATATTGGCATTTTACAAATCCATGTTGAATGATTGCATTGTAATGTTTTTTAAAAAAATGTTGGGTGATAAAAGCTAGGTTGTGCAGCAGTCGATGTTTGATGTGTATTACTGGCTATTTATTATAATACAATAATTAGCTAATTGTGGTTTTATTTATATACAACACAATCAATTAAATTCAATTCAATGGTAACATATATTTATTTTATTTTTCTCACGAAGTACAAAATGAAAATACTGTAGCATATTACTTAATGAGAGGAGCACATCTCAAAACGCAAGGCTTGTGAAGGGTAGCTCAACAAAGAAATAATAAATAAATGAAGCATATTAACACCACATGACAAGACAATAGGACAAAGAAACATTAAGAAAACATTAGATTGCTGGTCATGAGTTGTTAAGTTGTAATTAATGAATTTGAATATTGATATCTAATAATCAAGATGATCAGTAAGCCTTGTCATTAGTAAGGTCAATTACCAATATTCTAGTACTACAGGATATATTAATTAACACTAAAAAAAGGTCACACATGAGCCAATTGAATTTGGAGAGACTATGATGTTTATATGTCCAACTTGCATTAAAAGATGATATCAATTTTAAAGATAAATATTCTTTTAATAGGTTGTTTGCTTATTATAATGCTGTAGGAAAATAGAAAGAAAATTACATGGGACTTTAGGTCTTGAAAGAAAAATGCTCCCAAAACTTACCACTTACAGATAAATAGAAAAAGAAATAAGACATGCTCACATGTCTTTAGCAGTGGTCTTTAAGTGTTTTATGTCATAGTAGCATTATTTGCTTTGTATTTTTAATCAATTCCATACTTTACTTTTTCTTATTGGATCAACTTTTAATGAATTGCTATGCAGTCAGTGTGTGCTAATTTAAATTATTACTTTTTTTCCCTGGAAGACACTGTAGGAAATTGTTCATAATTACATTGGAATACTTTCGATGTAGAATAGTTTTGTCGAACTTGTTCTAGCATAAGTTTTTGTTTTACTGATCATTAGCATTAGTCATTCTTATAGTTCAAGGTCTTTTAAATCACTTTAGCTGCTCTATAATATTTTCTAAATGTTGTACCATTTAAGATGATGTTGCGCCTAGCCTACCCCAAAGAATATTCAATATTCAGTGTGAGATGCAATGACTGTTCTTTAAATCATATGTACTTTGCTCGCAAGTCCTCGTCACAACCCTATATTTTTTGTTTAATTCAAGGTATTCATCAAAGTCATAATTGCAAACGGTATCCAATGGCTAAATTGATACAAATGTACAAAAACAATTATAATAACATGACAATAAAATGCATTTATATAACAGAAAAATAAAATAATATAACTATGTCAAAATGAATAAAAGTCAGTGATACAACACATAAATTCCCCCGTCGCGTAAACGGAAACGAAACAACTTCTGAACAGGACGGGAGCTTGATTGCGAGTACGGTCACGGTCTGTTGGTTCCTCCGTACTGTGCGCTCACCGTCCTCAAACGAAAGCTCGGTATTGTGTTTACATACAGTGTTAATTTTAATACTTTCAATGTGTGCAAGCCATTGTTTTAAATTTTATTTCAAATATTTTGTCTGTTTTCATTCATGCATTCTATTTTGTTGATACTTAAATTCTATAATTTGTTACAAGCAAAGCAAATTGCGAAGTTTTCAAGGCCGATAATAATCTTATCCATCACTTTTTTTCCAACGTGGCCTAGTATAGGCTTATTACAACAATAAAACCGTAAAACCTCGAATTGAATCCCAGTGGGCTTAATCGCAAGAAGCCCATCTTGAATTCAATTCAAGGTTTTATAGTATAACAACTCAATATTCAACAGATGTAATACGCAGTAGTTATGATTCTTTGCACCTATTTTTATAATAATTTTCCGTGCAAATGTAAGTGTGTTTTTTATGTACAGGTATCCATCGCGCAAATAAAATACTTTATATTATGGTATCAGATAGAATGCAAGAATGATTAATTTCTTAGGTTTCCTTGAACTTACAACTACAAACAACAAATAAAACCATCATAAATTACATTTTATTTTATAACACATGAATATATAAATCAGTAACTGTAAAATCCTCAATTAAAATGGCAAAAAAGAGTAAGAATAAAACCCCAAAAGTAAAAATCAAATTTATAACGTAATTTAGTATGCACATTTTTTTACTTTTCACATTGTATACTGTACTCTAATATATTATTTGTCTCAAGTAATACATTTTTGTTTTTATGGAGGACATATAAATTCATATCAGTATCTGAATTTTATGATCTGTGTCGAATACTATTTTGCGATAGTCATTACTGTACAAATCGAACATGTATGTTCCATAATCAATTGCCTCTAGCCAAGCATCTGTAATGTTAATCAATGTTGATGCAGTTGAAAAAAAATTAGGCCTAAAACCTAAATTTGTGAGTTTCTTTCAATATTTGAAATATGTGCTCAAGAAATAGAAAACCATTGCTCTATCAAACATAGCCCCAAATTTTGAATATTTTAGATATCACAAGGCAAAGTGAATACATCATTATAAAATAATACAAATAGATGATTCCTGGTATGTGATACAATTTTTTTGCATATCATACAATGATGTATAAAAAAAATAGGAATATTTGATTTTGCTACGAAGTAGAACGTAATGATGTACTGATAATTTAAACGTATGTTTGAACGTTGTGCGTTACGTTCCCTTCTGAAATCTAGAATGGTCATTGGGCGAATCTACATTCAGGCCAGAACGGTCTGTACTATGTTAAACATTGTTGCTTCGGTCTTTGCGTTTGTGACATCTTCGCGTACATATTAAAAATCTGAATGTAAAACAGTGGTCAAGGACTATTGGAAGTGTTCCGTTGTCAGTGGTCTTTGCGCTCGTGATATATTTGCGTATGTGTTCAAAATCGAAATTGATTTGAAGTAGTGAATGCGTTCTACGTTCTTGTTACGTTCTAAAACGCAAGCTCCCTATTATAGGGAAGGCCTACAATGTCTATCATTAGCAATACATATTCAAGGCTAGGAGGTCCACTTTACATTATGACAGCTTCATACACAAAGAAAAATATCCGGTTTGGTTACTGAAAGATATGATAAATCCGTCAAGTGCGCATTCAGTATGGATTTTTATTTATGATGTCAGTGAATTTTGAAACCAGTTATTGAAAGATGATAAAATATTTGCCATTGCTAAGCTGGCATTATTGGGAATGTTGTCAATGCTTATGAAATTCCATGTACTAAACCCAACAGAAATTGAGTGTCAATAGATTTTATAAGCCAAATACATAAAGTAATTTTTGAATATTATTATTAGCATTAATGAATGGTAATTTCTGCTGGCAGTTTAGTTTTAGTAACTAATTATTCTGAGTTTATTTCATTTTCCATTTCTGTGAAAAGGGAAAAAAAAATCGTTACCACTAGTTACTAGTAATTTTATTCTTTGTTTACTACTACATTGTATGAACTACTATGTTGTATGAAGAAGATATGAAATCTCCTCTCACTACTACAAAACGATCTAAGTAGCCATAATCTAAAGCATGAAAACTTAAAGATCTTCAACAAAATACAACTTGCTGCAAATATTAAGCAATGTTGGGCCCAGAGTTGTTTTTTTTTTAATTTTCAAAATAGAAATTTGTTTATTTTATTTTCTTTTATATTATTGTGTGCAACAAATTGAATTATTTTCTTTGCCTCTAGTATTGTTGAATAGCAGTATATTTATATATTTCTGGAAAACAAGTGATTAATGATATTAAATAGTAATATGAAGAAGAAAAAGACATGCTTTCTGCATATTTATCATATTTAATAGAAACGTATTATTAATAAACAAATTGTGTTTGTCACCTTTCATAGTTCCATAATAATTATGGGATTACTAAATAGCAGGCAATCATATCCATCTCTCTGGCCTTTACCTGACTGTAGCTTCAGCAGACCACAATGTGGTCAGCTCTTAGTGTGTAGAAAGATCTACTAACCTCTGAGCAGCAGTCGATGTCCTCTTCATGACCTCTTGTCTACTGAAGCATCAGTAAACATTGGAACATGTTATGCTTTCTCTCATTAACAAAAGAACTACTCAATGCCATCATCACTTTTAAATGTGTTGTCCTAACAAACTATCAATTAACTGTTAAATCACTACTTAGCTGTGGTAAAAAAATTTCATTAATTTCACAAAACACCTTTACATACTGTAGTACTCATTATATGTATTGGCTGACATATCTCAAGAGTTGAAACTCTGGTCAAGGTAGAAAGAAGCTAATCTATACATTTCCAACACTGTTCTGCTTCCATTATATAAAACAGTTGTTTTTTTAAAGATGGAATAAATAACAAAATTGATGCTTGTTCTTATACTAAAAAAAACTGAAGTTGACTATTTAGCATGTGATATTTCCTATGATTATTCATTAAAAATACTGATTTGTTAAATTGATATTGCTTTCATCTTAAAACATGATATGATTCAGGATGTGACATAGTTTGATTTATGAATATTCATTATTAATCATAAATATTCATTGAGTTATTGGGTATATTAAGCAAAATCAAATTCTGCCATGATTTAATTATCCAATAATCAGACTTTAATATTTTTTAGGACATTCCAGATATGTATAGCAATGGATTTGATTTAATGAACGGAATGTGTGAATTTACCTTCAGTAAAGCGTACAGTATATCAACATCTCTCCTTGTTGCGGGAAAGTCCTGTTCAAAGTTTAAATTTTAAGAGTAAAAGTAAAACTTGATACAGTAAATATATGTAGTTTGGCATTGAATCAGTACCCAGGAGTATTTACATGAAGATATTACTAGAAATTTTCAAATAATAGATTTCTAACTACAGTTTGTCAAAGTACAGTATGTTTCTTCCATGTTGAGGCTAAATGTCAAAAGAAAAACAAATTGGAATCTTCGGCTAAGTAGCTCAATTCTTCATGATTTTCTTCTAGTAGAAGGTTAAGAAGAACTATACAAGAATATAAAATTTTTGTTTTTGAAGTAACCTGAATCATTATAGTATAATTTCAATTTGAGAATTTAAAGTCTACCTTTCATGGTGAATGCTACACATATGAGAGAAAAAGAAATGCCTTGCTCTTTCATCAACTAACTCCACCTTTTCTGAATTTCCTTTTTTTTAATACCTTTTTTTTTCAAATACCCTTTCTTCTTTTCTCTATTCGGTGGCCTACTTCAGATCAAATTATCCATGAACCCTTTGTATAAACTCATTAGTTTTGAAATATCTTACTTGACCTCAAACCTAGTTATACATTGACATCCAGTTTATGTCTTTCTTTAAGAGATTTTATGTCTGTTTAGTTTATTGTTAGGGTATTTGGTGGTTTCGTATTGCTTCCCGTTTAAAGGGCTTACCTGCAATAGACTTTTAGATGTTATGGAACATGAATGTGTTTTTGTCATTAAAAATAAAATTGTTCTTATGGTATAAATATTTCAAGTAGTGTTTTAGTGTTGCTATTTTAAGAAGTAGGATTTTTATATTGACACTTTATTTATAGAAGATTGAAATTTTTCCATGAAAAATAGACAACCCACTCACATTTACACCTACATACATGCGGTCTGACACAGTATACTAAGTGATTAAGAATGCACCGATGTGTGCTACTTGTAAACATCCTAGCATAGGAACATGCTTCAAAACATATCCAACACATAAAACACACCCTAAAGCAAAACAAATTATTTTATCGATTATTTCTGATTCCTTCCACAAAACATTTTTTATCACAAAGCATCTCACTGATTAAACCGTATTCCTGAACACTTCCCACACAATCTGTAGGAACAACCGAGAACATATCCCACACATAGAATAACATTCTAAAGCATACCCACACACAGTGAAGAAGATAAATCATAAATTAAATGCAAAAAAACAAGATTGCATTCTTGTCCCTATTACTATACATGGTATTCTAGAGAAATATAGGGACACTATACTGAAATTTACTGACTTAAAGAGCAGCAGATGATGATGATAAAAACATACGCAAAAAGACGTCTTGCTCACAGGAACACGTCTTTCCGCACCTAATAAACATTAAAGGCATGTTGACATTAAAAAAAATCTGCATGTATGTTTTTAAATAATCTTTATGGGGAAGGGAGAACCCTAAGGATATGCATTTTGATGTTATTTATAGTCTAATAAAATTTCAAATTGTAAAGACAGAATCCTCTACTCCAGTATATTAAAAGGGATTAAAGGGTTATTTATGAATAATGAGGGAATGCTGGTTTAGCTATCACTATCATATGGCGATTATATCTGTAAGTGCATGAATAGAGAACTAGGTTTAAGATCATATGCGGTTAGTGCTCCTAATAACTTCAAGGCAGTGTTCTGGACGTGTAGACAGTGCCTTGGGGAGCTAAAAGAATTCTATTGCTTGCAATATGCACGTTACAAAGAACTCGGATCTAGGGAAAAATAGAGATCGTGTTAGGACGGAGAGTGTGCTTTAACCACATCCTGCTGATGCATGTTGGGAACAAGGTTGCACATCAGGTCATCTAAGGACAAATGGATGAAATTATGCGACTTCCTTCACACGAATACACGTAGCCAAAAATCATGACAAATGCAACAATTTTAAGTAATAATAATGTTAATATTAATATTAATAATATTTTTCAGTAAACATAAGGTAAGTAGTTGTACTGTCTGAAACACATTGTGAAACGACAAATCAACTTTGTTCTAAATCTGAATTAAACGTTTCAAAATTTTATATATCAAAAAGAAGTTTAATTTTAAAAACAGCTAAGAAGTATGATGCACATATATTGTCATGTAAATTAGACTTACGAAATTAATATAAATTGTGTTAGTTGTGAACTCTTTAACAGTATATTAGAGCACCTGATTCTGATATTGGAGCACCTGATTCTCATAAGTACTGCCCTGTTCAGACTATAAAATTTTGTGTGGCAAAAAAATGTTATATGTCCATATATAGTCATGATATGCCTATATGAGGTCATGATGTGGTGTCACCATGACCATATTTAGGCATGTCATATGTTTTTGTCAAATAAAATTTGATAGTCTGGACAGGCCTTTAGATGGACAAAGATAAGGTAAAACATCTTCATATTATTTGCCTTGACCTATTTCCTCATGTTTTTTGGTTTTTTTTTAGTTGTGTTAAATGCGCTAATCAAGTGAGTTATTAAGTTTCAGTAAATAAAAAAAGATAATTGATTAATCTGTAGACGAGTCATAATTCAATACAAATTAGGTTTTTTCCTTACCTCTTTCTTTTACAATGTTTCCAATTATTTATTAAGATCCATTTGGACCTGGAATTCATTTTATTTTATTTCCATTTTAATGTTTTGTTTCGTTTCATTTATTTTATCATACGATAATCAATCATAATCAAATTACAAAAAAATTTAAAATTCTAGTTGAAATTAACAAAATTGTAAATGATACATGGTTATCATGTGAATGGTGGTCATAATAAGTTTTAAGAAAGCTTGAACGCTGTCTTTATCCAGTGATAGCTCTAGGATACCTTCTTGGAGGGGAAAGCCATCTGACAAAGGATGTGTCACTTTTAGATCAGAGGGCCCCAGTCCCGGTGACCTTTGTCCGAGGAAAATGCCTTGACACTCATAGAAACCAGGAACTGAACTAAGCTTTTTTTTCGCTAATCTGAGTGGCTTCCAGGGCCGCCGAGAGCAGCCACGGGCCCCTGGGCATCTTCACTGCTGGGCCCATTGGTTGGGGGCCTGGGGCCGCCTAGGGGATGGAGGAAAAGATTCCTTTTGCCCTCTGCCATCCCCCGGAAGCTTCGGCCTTTTAAAGGACTAATTTGATCGATTATAGAGTGCCTGATTTCACCAGGTCATAAAAAAAAAGTATAGAAACATGAAAAGTAAATGCTATCCTTTCATTCGAACGTGCTGAAAAGATGCATAGCAGGTATCAAAGTTTACAGTGGCGGATCTAGGAATTTGAAATAATTCCCAGAGAAGGACTTTTACAGATGGACGGTCTATCTACCTCAGCCAAACAATGGTTGGGGCTGAGGTAAGAAAATTTATGATTATAGCACTTTCTAAATGGATGGGGGGAGACTGGGGGCCGGCCCGGCCCCACCTAAATCCGCCCCTGGCACCTCTGGGCGGCAGGAAATGGCACTCTTAGACTTAAATTTGAGTAGAATTTCCTTTTTTCCCCCTCAAATTTTGTTAAATTTTGAAAGATTTAGGGGGTGGGGGCCGGGCCTCTCCTTAAACCTGCTACTGGTTTAATATATTAATTCAGTATTTACTTGGCAATCAAATCGCTATCAGGTCTATTCGTATTCTCTACCTTGCATGTATATTGACGATATCCAGGGTCCAAGCCTTTTATAACTGTTAATTAATAACGTAAAGAATTTACTATTAGATACAATGTAAACATAAGTAAGTAGTAGAAATCATGAAAAGGAATTAGAAGCGATTAATTACCAGCTTTCATCGATAACAGTCAGCTTTATTTATAATTTTCATTTGAAAAACACATAGATGGCTGGGTGAATGTATAAGTTTAATAATTTTATTTATTTTATTTTATTATCTTTTACCTAGTTATCTCGGGCCCCGGGGCAGTTGCCTCGGTTTCTCCGGCCTCTCAGCGCCACTGGTGGCTTCATAGCTAATTATACATGGACAATTAAACATAGAATATGTATAATTTTTGGTTGTGGCTGACTAGATTTTTCACTTAATATTGTAACACAACATACAGTAATTTCAATATTGAGAAATTTATGAAAAGTTACTTTTTTTCTTGAAGAAAAATAGGATTTATGATTAATATTAAATATGGTTTGAATCACTTATCTATAGTCTCAAGTTTTATTTATGTTGCACAAGTGGTTAGCGTGACAAATTTAATTTTTGCATACTTGTATAAATCTTGACACTTCACATGTGTAAAGACCAACATGGCTACATGTTCTAGGTCATGATTTCCTGGAAATCTCAGAGGTCAAATATGGTAGAACATAAGGCGGGTGTGTAGGGTGTCTTGTGTAAAATTCCCATCAATATCCTCTTAACATTCAATCAATCAATCAATCATTCTGTTTGACCCACTGCTGTGTGAAGTCCTCATCCAACATTTATTTTATCTGTTCATTGCTGCTCTTGCCAAGTTTGTTGTTCCCATGTATGTGGTGATATGTTGTAATAAGTAAAGAAATTCATCTTTTCCTGTCCATTGCCACTCTTGTTGTTCCTAGTTTATCGTGATGTCATCTTTCCATCTTAACCTTACTATAACATAAATACTTACTTAAAAAGCCTACATTTGCATTAATAAATTATGCATTTTTTCCTTTAATTTTTTTCTATTTTTGTAAAGTGAATTTATTTTTTTGGAAATATATTTTTTGTGTGAAGAGCTAATAAACAATAGACTTACACACTCTTTAATTATTTGCATAAATTACATAATTAATAAAAAATAGTACTATAATAAAAATATTAAAAATTTAGAAACTGTCAATTACATATATCTAGATTTTTTGGAAATCATGCTATTTGCTGCATCCTAACAATTTATGATTTAATGATACTACTATAAAAAAAAAGGAATATTAATATAAATTTATGTAAAGTTCATTAAGGCTTTTAGCAAAATGCGCTTAAGTTCAAACTATTATTATTATATTATTATTATTATTATTATTATTATTGTTATTATTAATAATATTCAAGATCAAAGTATTATTATTATTATTATTGTTTATTATTATTATTATTATTATTATTATTATTACTGCTGCTGCTTCTGCTGTTAATTATATGAATCCTGTTCTGCATTTAAAGAACTATAGTAGAGGAACTGTACACTAGGCCTAACACACTGGCATAGGCAAGCCATTCAGTAGGATGTTTATGTAAAGTTCAAATTCAGACAGTGTTTATAAATTATAAAACATTTACAACTTCATCCTAGTGAACTTTGGTGTTATAGTGTTACGGACTAAAAGGTTAACAGGAACATATTGGTAATTGGCCAATAACAAAGGTTGATGCCAGCTAAAAATCAGAAGATAGTCGCTAGTTAATTTTATGAATTTTTGTGTTGGAGAATTTTCCAGGAAGCGATAACGATGATATGGATAATGAATATAATTATCACTGATACCTGTGGACATCATTAACGCTCTCCTAAGTGGAATAGGAAGACTTTAATTAATTGTGGTTGAAGGCTTCAATCACTGAACCCTATTAAAGTAAGTTGAATAAATAAGTAAGATTTAAACTCTAAATTGTATTTTCTTTAGTTTTAAGTTCTTTCAATTGTTTAGCTTTAAGTTGTTGTTTTCCTCTTTGTTCATAATAGTTTAAGTTTGACTGCGCCACTTTCTTGTGTGCTGCCACTGTTACAAAAATGTAATGTCGAATAAATATTATTATACTACACAAGCACAGTACTATAGCATTTTCATTGTGTAGAAAGAAGCATATTATAAATATTTAAAGTATATACTTTTAACATATTTCATATTATAATTGCAAATCTCCTTCATTACATTTGGGATGTAAGACTGCAATTAATATAGGTCTATTGTAAAAATCAGATCTACTGTATTTAATAATCAATTTGGCAATTGTATATCAGTCTTAAATAAATGCACTAAATAGGGATTTATAACACATTTTTCCTAGGGATGCAAGGCACTGGGGATGTTTTTATTACCCCTGGTCATTGGATCCATTATTTGGCAAACCAGTACAAAGTACAGCCTCCCCCACTCCTTGGGAGTATTCCTGTGCTTGCAATTTATTTTTAGATACAGACTAATACATTTATGCCACATCATCCTACCAGGTACTGTACCCATTGGTACTTTTGGGTGGAAAGAGACAAATGTAGATAAACTGCCTGCTCAAAGACACAAGCGAAATTCACAGCGAAGGTTCGCACCTCAAGGTTGAGAGAATGAAACACAACCGCTGCGCCATATCGCTTCCACAATTTTAAACACACATATATACATGAATTAGTATCAGTAAGCTTAGGAGTATAGCAAAGGTGTTCAGAGTATATAGACATAGCTTGGTAGGTAGGATGTTTGTCTTTCAATACCAGATTTCTATGTTAAAAATCATACATGTCTGTGGTTTCTTTCCTCTACCTTTTTGTCCACTAATCCTGTATTGTGACTTTTTTGTTTATAAAGCATGACAGTTTGTTTGATCTGACAGTAATTGGCAACTCATTCTCACCATAGAATGAGAATAAACACTAATGCTTGTTATAATCTCTTTACTATGCATGCCATGGCGTATTGGGTTGTAATTTCCCATCTTTATGGGTTTTTTTCCATTCACAAGTCATTCAACTCTTGTGATAGAGTACAGTTTTTGCCAGGCCATGCATTTACTGTATCATGTTGTCTTCTGGTCACACCATATAATGTATCACATATCTTTATAGTAATGTTATTGGGTTTAATACATGTACAAGAATTCACTTGAGAACAATACTTTAAATTAATGTTTTTTGTTTGTCATCTATTAGTAGTTATTGTCTATTAGTTTTAGGGATGTGTATTTGTTTAGCGTATGTAAGCCTATTTATTGTTTATTTACAGTAGAACACCTATTGGGGAACCTTCAGGCAAAAAAGTGTTACTTTAATAGGGATGTCCCCTGAATAGAGTTTGCAGCATTGTTAAAAGATATACATTTCTTTGACTTGCATCCAAATGTGTTTCCGTGATCATGCAGAAAACCAATTTAATTCAGTTGATTTACTACGAAAAATAATCTTATGTTAGTCAACCAATTTTCATTACATCATTTAACTTACTAAAATGGACATGTTAATTGATTAATCAACTTAAGTTCTTACTGAAATAATCCTTAACTTTTTTGGTTATACAGGAAAATCCTTATATTTTGTCTATTTTAATTACTTAAAGTCATATACAGTATTATAATTTATTTAAATCAAGTCATCAGCAGGTAAATGAAAATCAACTTGATTCAGTTGATTTTGTAAGGTCATCGAAAGTCTGGAAAATGTTCAGTCCAAAACTGATCCTTCTGGAATACCATGAGTCATTTCCAAAAAAAAGGAAGGAATATGGTCGAAAAACACTCACTTATAATATAATCAGTATATGAATGTAGATGACCCTACAGATACAATAATGCTTTTAGTTTGGAAATTAACTAGTTGTGGTTAATCGTATCAAACCCAGTCCACTGTGGATCACACAAAAGTATTTAATTTAACTTACAGTATTAAAGTAATTTACTTTCCAAATGGAAAAGTTCAGCAAAAAAGAAATTACTGACGCCAATCTGGCCGAATATTAAACCAATGTAAAGAATTACTGTGCAAAACATTTCTCCCTCTGCTGCTTAACCCACTTACATAACATATTGTCGCAGACAATTTCAGACAATATTCTAAAGACATATTTCTATGAAGTCAGTTGGAAATTTTGTAGAAAGAATAATACTGAAATAATATTGCCATAATAACACATTTCTCTGATGTCAATTGGAAATGTATTCGATATTCTTGGAAATGTATTTCATATTCTTGGAAATGTATTTCATATTCTTTGAAATGTATTTCATATTCTTGGAAATGTATTTCATATTCTTGGAAATGTATTTCATATTCTTGGAATGAAATGCAAAACAAAAGTACACTGATGGGGAGTGACATAAATAAAAGACTTAAAACAATAAATCCTAACAAAAAAGTTTTTATTTTTTTATTTTATTTATGTCACAAAATGTACGAGAATCTGGCTAACTCGCATCAGTAAAAATCCTCTCTTGATCGTTCGTGGTTGGGGATACATATGGAATGAATCATTTGTAGTGCTTCTTTTATTTGCTTTCAATGTGTCTACTTGGTAAAAGTGAGACAGTAGTAGCTGTTTCCCATGGAACATCTTGGATTTGCCATCTGAAGACGGAAGCACAGGGGTCCCAAGTCTCCCACCAATCGCGGGATCTCCCAGAAATCAGGACGCACTCCCACAAACAAGAAAGAATCTCAATAAAAATTACCAATCTTCCACCAATTCATAATATTTGCATGTTTTTACTACTTTATTATCAATTGTCTCACAGAAACCAGTGCCGATGGATTTAACTGTGTGCACCAAAATATAAGTACTGAAATGTGTTAAAAAGGTCATCTAACCGGATCTCCCGGAAGTGACTTCTTCGAACAATTGACCCCTGAGATTAGTTCATTAGTTTTTACAGGATACAAGGTTCTATTCACTAAAAGTAATACTTAAAATAATAATTTACATTTAACTAGTAGTTAGAAATACATTCAACCATATTCTTGGAAATGAAATTAAAAAAAATATTTGTAAGTTAACAAATAATAATGAAATAATAAATGATAGTTAAAATTTAAGTAATCAAAATATGCAAAACAAAAATCTGATAATAAACAAGACTTAAAAAAAATAATCCTATCAATGATGAAGTTGTTTCCTTTCATAGCATAAACTAATAACTCTTTTTGTATATGCCTACACATAACTCATGTGTTTGAAAGACAACTGTAGTTTATTATTTCTACAGGAGGCAAGGTTGCACTCAGTAGGCGTAGTACTTAATGAATTTTACATTTTAGCTATACGGTGAGGGGAAATATGTGGGAAGAAAATCAGAAAACATTGGATAGTCAAAGCAAAGAATTAAAAAAATAATTTTTGCATGATTTTTGTATGTTGGGCATATAAGACGACCCCCATGTTTCACTGTCAAAATTCCTACTTTGCTGCTTGTTATGGTCTTGCTACTGGCAAGCTGAAAATGGAGCCAAATGTAAGGCTAATCTTCCAAATATGTAATACCATTTTATGGGCTTTTATATGTTCATCAAAATTTTATTTCCCCACATTTAAAATCATTCAGATCATACTAACGGTTGGTAGCTTTGTTTCAGTAGTAAATTTGCATGTTATGGTGGATAAGCACATAAAACGAACAAGTTTTAAAAATAAAAAAATTGTATGCATTGTGCATATAAAGACGACCTGTTTTTCAATAGTAATTTGCTATTTTATGCCTTGTTTATATGCGAAAATATACGGTGTAATACTGTACTGAGAATCTTCTGCATTTAATATATGGACACGCTACCTGGCGTGGGTACCACAATAAGATAGTTTTAGGGTACTGTACCTACAGAATTCAAAATTATGACGCTTTACATAATTTTCCTCATTTTAAAGCTACGTTCACCTCAAGCCCGGATTCCGGAGAAAAAATTGTGAAAAATGGGTTCAGTGGTAAAGAATAGGACCGTTCACATCAAATTCGTACGATTTTCAATCTGTACTCCGGATCTATACTAATGGATCTGAGAGCCATTTGTATCCTGAAATCGTACGTTGTTTTTTCTTGGACCAATCAGCAACAAGCTTGGTTGGTTCGAACCAATCGAACGCACGCATACTTAACCCGAACAACCGTGTTCAGTGCGCGATGTGAACGCAGCGTTAAAAAAAATGTAGCAACTCACAATTTGTTGTCCGGGCTCCGGACCGGATCCGGGCTTGATGTGAATGTAGCTTAATAGTGATAATAATGTACCTTAATACATAAATTGTACTTTGAAGGCTGATAATTATGTATAACAATTAGCTTTAGAGTATCTATTAGGAGTCTGCTTTAGTGATCTCTATACCTAAAGATAGTCGTAGGGGTGTAACTAGGGTTTTTGTTGCCAGGGGCTAGAATGGAAATAACGTCCCTTTAATTATTTAGAAAATAACTTAGAAAATACACAAACACTATGGTTCAGTAGACAATATACACAACCAATGGTTGACCATTATTATTTTGTAAGGTTGTGTCAGTTCATGGCTGATCAGTTAAATGTTAATATTAGGTCATAACCAACTAGAAATATTGTATGCAGTTTGACAAAAGGGTTACAGACAGCATTTTATCATCTGAGTAGTAGAATTAGTATTTGAGTACAGTACAATACATTTAGTGAATGAGTAATTGTTTGACCATTTTGTTAAGTGGCCAGATACAATGCTATGGACATGGAATGGAAAAAAGGTAGGGGTTGTAGTAGATTTATCCAACTTCCATAGTTCCTTAGGTATTAATAGCCTACCTCGGGTACAAGCCCACACCCTACTTATGCCCAATTTTATGTACCAGCCTTCACTCAGGGAAAAGTCCAAGGTTTGACTTTTACAAATATTAGAAAAATTAGGCATAATGGGTGTGTTTCTACTGATAAACACAAAATAATCAAACCGCTTTTTAACAGACAGCCTGCTCGCGTTGCAACTACATTTTTGATTTTTCGAAAATCTGTTTTTGTGACGGAAATTACATACGTCACCATTTTGTTTATACAACACGTTGTTTTCCTATAACTGTATAGGATAGTATCTTTCTCATTCCTGTCGTGATGACGAGGAGTAAGATACGGTGTGGGGCGAGAATATCCCCCCACAAAATAATTACAAAACGAATTTGTCGCTCCACATGTTTGTTGACGTTTTTAGCTTGTAGGCCTAGAACATGAACGGATTTTCAAATTTTTTTGAAAGTTGGCACCTAATACGATCTAGTCTTTGCAGTGATTGTCCTGGAGGTCACATTTCACCTGATAATCACTTTTTTGTGTTGCAGCTAAAAGGTGCACAGCCAAAATTGGTTATTTGCCGTTTAAACTGCGAGAATAAAAGCGATTTTTCGAAAAGCGATATTTAATTGATTATTTCTTTTCAGTAGAAACAGGACCATAGTGCCAAAAAATGCCATATGATTCAAAAGGGGATTCCATGCAGGTATAGGCCCACACCCAAAATTGGCCCAATTGTGCTCTGGTGGCCTTATAACATGGAATTACAGTTTATCTTTACTTTTTCTAATGTGCTGAATTGCTGACCTATGACAGCTGGTTTGGCTCATAACTTCTCTCTAATGATTTCAGACTGCTAGCGGAAGTACCATTACGTTCCGGATTAACCTTGTTAATTTTATTTCATCTCATATATAGATAGAATAGCCTCAACTATTGACTTTTGACAAACATTTTCTGTAAAAACCTTGCTGAATTTTGAATAAGTTGACAAAGGCATTATATTTTTGCATATATTTGAAAGTTAAAATGGTGTTCAACAACAGGCTTGCTCCGTCGAATTCTCCTTCAACTGTAGTACATCATTCATGTAAGTTTCAGTTGTGTACATTGCATTATATTGATCCTTTGATGAGACTTTTTTTGGTTCTGTTTGGCGTGACCTTAGGCATGCAATCACCCTGAAAGGTGATGAGAAAGATAAGATTATGTGGTTGATGTGATAGATTGAATTAAAAGTACTGAACCAGTAAAGTAGGATGCAGTGAAGAAGAATATGCACTATGCTGGTTCACACATTATCTTTGTGGACAAATACAAATTAGAGGGTACACTACATAGTATAATATATGTAGATGTTAATAATAATTATTACCTGTAGGTTAAATACATGGTAAATGAGCAAATTGTGAACTATGCCTAGTTGTTGTGGTTGATTGAGCAATTTGCAATATCAGCAAGTATGAGAAAGTTGTAGTTTATGAATGAGCAAATGGTAGAATTTAAGCAGATTGTAGTTTGGTAGTATGAGCCAGTTGTAGATAAGAACGAGCAGATTATAGCTTATTAAGATATGAGCAAGTTGCAATCTAGGAAAGGTTTTGAATGTTCTACCCAATTATGAGTTACAGTGCATCAGATAATGTAATAGTTTCTTGAAAAATGAGTACTGTAATATCTAGAAATACAGTATGGAAACCAGAATAGACTCGGTACTAGTAAATTTGCAATATACTTCAAGTATACTTTAATTTCAATTTAGTATAATAATTAAGAGATTAGAATAACCCAATTGATCTAGTGTAACATCACAAATACAAATTAGAGAGTACACTCATATAGTAAAATGTGAATATAATAATTTAATGGAAAATGAGCAAATGGTTGCCTTTATTACATATTATTGTTGTTGAATGAGCAAGTTGTATGTAAAGTGGTAAAAGTTAAAGTACATCAGCAACTTATGAAATGAAAGTACTGCAAGTTGCATTAACAGCAAGTTGAAGTATGAGAAAGTTACAGTTTGTGCATTGAGCAAGTTGTAGAATGAGCAGAGTATAGTATGGTAGTACAGAATGTGCAAGTTTTGAAGGTAAGAATGACCAAGTTACAGTAACAGAAAGTTATAGTATGGATCTGGTTACATTATAATATGTAACTGAACTTATAATAAGTTGAGTAGTGGAATGAGAAAGTATAACACAAATGAGCAATTTACTGTAGCAGGAGATACTGTAAGTTTTTTGCAGGTACAGTGGGTAAGAATGAGCAATTTTTAGTAAAATTCACAAGTTGCAATATGAGCAAGTTGTAATATGGTAGTATGAACAGGTTTCTGTTGTAGTAAGCAAATTACAATATGAGAAAGTTGCACTAAATTAATGAGCTGGTATAACTTACAGAGCATGAGCAAGTTACTGTAAATGGTAGTAAGCAAGTTATGATATGAGCAAATTATATAGGATTAAAGATTCAATGAATTTATTCCTGCTTGAGCTGTCAAGGACTTTTATCTATACAACATAAATAAGTTATAGTTAATTATTAAGTATTCAATTATTAATTAACATGGACGTTTTCTTGAAATAGCAGTTCAAAAGTTAACATGAAAACATTTAGAGCTGCTTTAATGCCTTTAGAGTGATTTTGGTGGGAGCATGAGCCAGATGGCAAGGAAGATTTGGGTACAGCTAGAAAGCTGATTGACCAGAGGTTTAAAGGAACATTATTATGAAAAACAGTAATGGCAAGAATAATGTAATGTTGTGTAGTGAAGTAGAGCATGAGGAGCAGTGGCGAGAGAAGTTTGATTGAAGAGGTGATCTGAATTTCTAATGAAGGGTAGTCAATATGTGCTATATGTATATTTTAACCTTCAACAAATGAAGGATGGAGAATTCCTATCAAGACTTTGAATGGTGTAATAAAGATACTATAAAAGTGGTGTGTTAGTAATATGGTATTACAGTATGAGTCCAGGTATGATCATGTTGCCAATATGAGCAATTTATATTATGACAATATGAGCAAGACTTGGCTAAAGTTAAAGTATGAGTAAGTTCAAATCTGAGAGATTTATAACCATGTTTGTGAACTTTCAAGCAGTGCCTAGAGTTACAGTTAATAGAAAATTTAATAGTTTCTTATAAACAAGTACTATAACTATAAATATGAGAACCAGAATAAATTCAGTACCAGCAAAATTACAATAGATTTCAAGTAAACTTCAACTTCAATATTATTTTGTTAATATTAATTATTAAGAGAGCAGAATAACCTAGTTAAATCTAGTGGTAACAACTTTTTGTACATTGAACTATGAAGATTGTTGTAGACCTGGTTGTAAGTTAGTTGGCTTGGTGTGTAAAAGAGTGGTTAAGGTGTACCATCTTTCCGAAGAGACGTATAATTAGGTCGTGTAAGATAACCATTGTGCATGTTAATGATTGTAGTACACTCTGGGAAAGAATAATGAATTGTCTATCTGTGAACTGCCCAATTTACTCACCTGTGCGGTTCTGCAATGTGGCTCTAGTAGGAAGGCCCAGCTTAAATTTTTCACTTATGTTATCAACTAGCATCATACAGTAGGACAAATGAGTTGCGTATTTATTCAAATAAATGCTCTTTTAATTAACGTCCCCCTCAAATAAACACCTTTTCTAGAGCTTCAATTGGAATAAACACCTCCCTCAAATAAATACCCTCTGAGGTAAACAAATATAATGGAAGCAAGATCATTCTGAACACTCTATTAATGTTCTACTCCTGACAGCTACCACCTGTTGTAATCAAAAAATTTTTTATGTTCACACAATAACACATTTTGGCGGTGATGTTTTGTTCCACATTTACAGCGAAATTTAAAAGGCATTTATTTGAGTATACGTATCCACTTTACAGCAAAAAAATAAATACCTCCCTCAAATAAACACCTCCCTCGAATACACGCCCCCTCAAATACCCTCTTTGCCAATAAACACACGGAGGTGTTTATTCTAGTAAATATGGTACTTCACTGTTACTTTTGCTTATTTGGATAATTTGTTATGTGGAATAGTGCAAGAAACCATTTAAATATCTCCTCAGAAATTCATTGCCATCAATATATTTTATTAAATGAACACCTACAGTATTTAAATAAGTGAATGATGTGCTAAGAATAAACCAAGAAGCTACTAAATATGATCTAAGCTAGTTCTGTTGAGGTTTTTTGCGTATATTCACCTTTTCCAGGAATGGTAATGTTTATCACATCATTATAGGCTATGTGTTTACTGCAATGTACCCTTTAGGTTAATAATGCATGATACATTAAAAGTCAATGGCCTGTAACTATAGATGATATATATTTGGGTTAATATAGGCTGAATCATGACAGCTTATTAACGTTGTAACGCAAGCTTTACTGTCGTTTATTCATCATGACACTTATTGCATTAAAGATTACTGTTTTTAATAATATGTATTTATTTATTTTCAAAATTTTCATTATTTTTATCATTTAATATTTCTATAACATTTATTAAATATTATGCTACTATAATAGTTAATATATATTTCATAATTTAGAGTATTTAGTATCTGTATTAACTATATTTAATAATGTATTTGTGTACAAAAGAGTCAAAGTAGAATCCATATTGCAGAATATTTATTAATAATTAAATTATTAGTACTTTCATGTGTATTCACTAATATATATGTGGTAATTTAATTATATATTTAAATATTCAAATTATTATTCAAAAGCAACAAAAATCTCAAGCATCCAATCTGCATGACTCAACTCATTGGTGAATTATTAGGTCATAAGTATGACCTAATAATGCCACTAAAAGTATTCTTCATTTATATTTACAGTATATTTTTAATTATAATGAATTGCATGCAGTATATTATAATATCAGAATGAATAAGTTATTTTTCAATACATATATTTAAATAATTAATAAGTAATAATTTTTTTTTTCAGACTTGTATGTATTTATATTTATATTTCATTTATGTGTAATCTAATTTGTTTTTGATAATTCCATATTAGAATCCAAATTACTTGTATGATCATTAAGTGATAGGCCTAAAATTTTGTGTTTATTAATGTGGTGTTTAATGTTTTATTGTATTTGTTTATATTGGAAACTTAAAAGTGTTTTAACCTTAGTTGCATTTTGAGTATTTTATACCAATTAAATAAAAAAAAGTAAATAAATATTCCTATTTATGCAAAATTTCAACCATCCCATATCCCTTTTATATGCATCTTGTTCTATTAAAATTGGCATTATATAAATATGCATGAGTATGCACGTATACACGTATGAGTGTCATTTGGCAGCTCAAAATGTCACATGGAATGTATGCGTCATCTGTACTGTACTGTTAAAGATCAGTACAGATGGATTTGAAGGTACTGTATATTCTTCCTGTTATCAGATTTTATATAGCAAGAAGTACTGTATGCTGTAATATCGATGAAAGCCATAGTATTTAAATTTGAGAAAAAGTGTAAATTTTGTCAAAATAACACACGGTCAAACAAAAATTATACAGGTTTCCCTCCAATAACCACTCTGTCTGCCAGTGTTTGAAAAAACAGTATCAGCCACCACCAGATATTTTAGCGAATTTTAACACTTTTCCAAAGCTTGTTTAGAGTGTGTAGGTGATCAGATTGACATGTACTGAATACTACAAAACTACAAACATCTTAGCTCTACAATCGTACCAAATACTTTATTCTAATTACAATCTATGACCCGTAACAGTAAAATGAAAATGACTCGCTTTTGTAGATTTACGTAACTTCGCACAATGAAGCTGAGATAATCGCAATTTCGTGAAATTTACGTCACTACCGCTATGTTCAATGTAAACAAAGAAATAGTGAGTTACTTAGGGTCCAGACTGAATATAATGTTCAAATTGTTAGAATTTGTCAGTAATTACCCCATCTATCAGATTCCATAGAAAAACCTGAAACACAGAGAACTGGTGGTTAAGCGTTTAAGAAACAACACATTAAAAATTCTCTATTTTGAAATTGACTTTTAAATGAGGAATCCCATGTTGAAATCACCAATCTGTGCTGGCATTTTTGTAAGAATCAATTTAAATTAATCTGTGAATTTAATTTAAATAGAATCTTGGAGAAAAAAAGAAATCAGACAAATGTCAATGTGGATACTCATGCAAATTTTCAAAAAAACTGTTAACACCTTTCATATGAAAAAATTATACTAGTAGTTGTTCAGAATTTAGAATTCAGTCTGATGAAGTATTTTGATGGGCGTCTGTGCTGAGTTTGTACATTCTTACATCAATTCTAGACATTTCAGAGTTTTCATGATTTGTGTATAGTATTTTTTTAAATTAAAAAATATGTTGCTGAGAGTTATATTGATTCATAAGATTTATTTTTCTAGTTGGTTTTATTTGAATAATTTATTTATGCAATGGAATTCACTACTTTTCTAAAATCTGTGTAGTTGTGTTATTTTTTATAGGTGCGGCAATTGCATAAATTCTTACTACTAAAGCAATTTCTATCCCTATACTTCCGAATTCCCTTTAAACCATTCAATCAAAGTGATGTTGTAGAGAATTATGTTAAATAAAATTATATGTAGATTAATAATTTAATTCACATTAATTGATTTCATCTCATGAAACATTGTTAAAAAGTTGTTTTATGCAATACCTCATAATACTTAGTGCAAGGGGAGAGTTCATTTTATATAGTGCCTACACCAGTTTTCACGAATGCTCCCTTTATATTTTTTATATATATTTTACCCTTCTGTAAGTGACAAATTTGCTGTTTGTTGGGTATCAAAATGTAATAAAAATAAATAAAATACAGTTTATATTATTATGCAAGCATAATCTGTACTAAAATTTAAACTGAAAAATGTATTTTAAACATCCTTGTACATTATCATTTTTTACATTTTCATATTTATTTTTTAATAATTTCTGAATTAATAGTGTACAGTATAAATTGCTTTACAGAATGAATGACAATACTAATTGGCTGGAATTAATTAAATTACTTAATTGTACATATTAGTCACGTGTGAAAGATTTCTGGTTATATTTATTATACAGAAAAAAATTAACGTTAAGTGAAATTTTGTAATTTATTTTTGAACCCACCTATTTTGTTTCCAAATATTATTTGCTAAACTGCTCTCTGTTGCACAATATTTGCTGTAATAATAGACAAAGTATAAAATAAGATATAAAAATATGCGATATGATGTACTGTATTGAAATTTCCTCACCTCATTTTTCTTGAGTGCAATGTATGTTGACATTGCATGAAATGCGAACATTCAGTTTCCGTTATTGAGCAATAAAGTTCTTTATATCTTATCTTAGAAAACCAGCTGGAAAGTAAATTTCTCTTTTGATTGCATCATATGAATGTTTTCATCTCTATACTGTAATTCATAGCTTAATCATTTTAATATATTGCTTATAATACAGTAGGCATAAGGTTTTGCATATGGTATCATCCCCATTGTTAGTATAGAGTTAGTTAACATGCCTGGCAACAGAAATCCTTGCAATTCACATAAAACATTCGTCCTACATTCGTTGTGGATCACATCTGTCTCTTATACACATCTAGATGTGTATAAGAGACAGCATCTTAGCTCTACAATGGTACCAAATACTTTATTCTAATTACAATCTGTGACCCGTAACAGTAAAATGAAAATGACTCACTTTTGTAGATTTACGCAATTTCACACAATGAAGCTGAGATAATCGCGATTTCGTGAAAGTTACGTCACTATCGCTATGCTCAATGTAAACAAAGAAATAGTGAATTACTTAGGGTCCAGACTGAATATAATGTTCAAATTGTTAGAATTTGTCAGTAATTACCCCATCTATCGGATTCCATAAAAAAACCTGAAACACAGAGAACTGGTGGTTAAGCGTTTAAGAAACAACACATTAAAAATTCTCTATTTTGAAATTGACTTTTAAATGAGGAATCCCATGTTGAAATCACCAATCTGTGCTGGCATTTTGTCATTTGTAAAATGAAGAAATTTAATTATTGTTAACATATGAATTGATTATGAAGTGTATTACTAGTGTTTAGGTTTTTGACTCAAATGATTCCCAATGTTACTATAATAATGTTACTATCTTACCACACTATTTGAAAATAAAATAGTATTACTGTACTATACGTTAATGTATATCATTATATCCTTTATTCATCTTTAAAATATAAAATGATACAAGGATAAAATATAAAAAATATATAATTTAAAAAAAATAAACAAATAAGGCTCTAGGTTACAGATATGATATATATATATATATATAATAATATATATATATATATATATATAATATCTATAGATATAATATATATATAGATATGTATGATAGTAAATAGTTCAACAATGGTTTATTTCCAATAAAAATATTTGATAATTGGAATAAGTTACATTTTTAAATCATACGTTAAAAAAATTAAATGTACCATGATGTGTTATTGACTGATAGATCAATACAGGTAATGTGATAAATATAATTATATTTTAATCTTGGTTAATTACAATGAAATAATAGTTAGTATATCTTTTATCAATTATATAATAATGTGATTTTAATAGATGGAAGTATGATTATCATTTTGATGTTAGAAAACCAGATTGTCTGGAACCATGATACCATTAACATATTGTAAATTGTATTCAGGTCGATTATTACATGCAATGAGTGTATCTCATTTATGAATCTCATTAGCATTTTCCAAGGATTTGTTTGATTAAATTGCATTAGCATTTTTCTTCATTTTCTCTGTAATGGTTATATTAGGTTTAAATGATAGTTAAGTATGCTAAACACTGTTATTTTACACTTTATAACCTGTTCTTATTTAATGTGAAAATTGACTACATGTCACACAATGATTTTATATAAACATCCCTCTTAATATAATAGACATTCCCATTACACAATGAATTCTTACTATCCATTTGTGCAAATTTTCATAATGGACTTAATTTATAAGAACAGATTTTCCAGATTAAAGTAAATATAAATATTCGTCATTATCACCATCATGTATACATTTTTGCTCCAGTTTTTAAAATATTTTAAGTGACTACCTACTTTCTTCATATTTTATATTATGTGTTATGTTATATACTGTACATTTGTCTTTTGATTTAGTTCACTTTTAGGGTTCCCTGTGACATGTTTTAACTTTCTGTTGCTGTACCATATATATTGTTATTGTTCTATTATTTCTATTATATTTATCCTTTCAGACAATTAAATGAAGTGAAATTATCATATATCATCGTTATATCATAGTTTTCATCATTATCACTTCTATTATTAGTCATGCCCATCGTCTTCACTTTATCGTAGTTGTCCCCGACATTGGTTTATGATCGCTAAGCTCCTAGCATGTGTGCAAAGTAGTGGTAGTATCATTGTCATTACATTTTCATAACATATTCTTTAATGCTACTGATATGGTCTATTCTGAAGTGTTGGTTATCTTGAATCTTTGATTGTATAGCCCACGAAAGTCTAGAAGACATATTTCTAGTGAGGTTCTTCTAGTGGTGATTGGGCAGTACACTGAGAGACAATCCCCTACTGTGTCCAAACGTGCATGTAGCCCATAAATGTACACAGGACCAACAGGTTAAACGTCTCATCTGAAAGACGGTGCGCTATTGTAACTTATATTCCAGCCCTCCAGCTGAAACACAAGGAGAGGCAGTGATGGGAATTGAACTGGTGGCCTAGGGATCTCACGGTTCAGCGCACACAAGGTGGTTACCAGCAGATTAGCCGACTGAGCTAAGCTGTTCTCTATGCTCCTGTACGTTTGTATTCTTTTGGACATTGGACGCCAGTCTACAGTACCAGCTGCTTTCCCCCATTATCATCTTCTGAATGTCTCACATTCAGAAGATGATAATGAAACATTTCAAAATGGATTGACACTTTAAAAATCTTACCATACCGTATCTCTCTCTATCTAGTACTATTATATTCAATTTTTGTTTGTAATTTGACCATTTAATTTCATTTCATTTATTTCGCCAGTTAAAACAACAATACAAGGACAAAAAAAGACAGGACAACACCCTTGTCGGCGAAAGGATAAAAAAAAAAGCAAATTTAATTGCTGTAAACAGTTTTTTTCCTCCAACAAGTGCAGTTACAATGTTTGTAACAATGTCATATCACATCCATAGGGAATGGTGATATGACCATATATGGGCATAATGGTGTCATACTCTATTACTCCCACATAAGGGCATTATGATGTCATTGTCATATCAAATCCAAATTTATTGATGAAATATTTTGAATTAAATTTTTGTTATCATTTCCAGTGTCCGGGTACTTGGATCCATACACGATGCCTATAGATGTAGCGCAGCAGATGGCTCAACAATCAATGCAACCGATGATGCCCATCCCCCCACAACAAAGTAGAGCAGAATCGCCCCCACCCCCTAGAGTTTATAAGCCATGTTTTGTATGTCAAGATAAGTCATCTGGCTATCATTATGGCGTTAGTGCTTGTGAAGGTTGTAAGGTAAGCTACGTTGCATGATTTATTATTCATCCATTTCTATGAATATTCATTAGACTATGAGCCTGTCGACTATCACCTCCCCTCTCTTCTGTCCTCCCACACCAGTTGTCCAGCCACAGGCTGAATCTACCCACCAGTGAAATCAGGCCTCAGTGCGTAAATTGACATTTCATTGCAAATAAGCTATGTTGCATGATTTATTATTCATCCATTTTTATGAATATTCATTAGACTATCAGCCCATCAACTATTTTCCCCATCCTCCCACCAGTTGTCTAGCCACAGGTTGAATCCTACCTACCAGAGAAATCAAGCCTACATAAAATTTGACATTTCAATGCAAATTTTCTATATCATATACTTTATTAAATAATAACCTTTCGGCTATGTGCGTATGTCAGTTAAAATAATGTGGAACATTGGTTTTTCTCTACTGGTTATGATATTAGTTTGTAAGAGTGAATACATTTTTCTAACACAAATTAAAATTTACATTGCGTTACCGTAGTCAAACTTCTTCCAAGTCAAATAATTCATCACAGCCACTTTCTTGAGGCGAGGTTGTACTTTTTATTTTAAAGTAGATGACGACCACCTTTTTTATTTTGAACATAGTATTATTTGAGAAAAATGATTCTGGTCATCTAAAGGTTTCTTCAATAAAATTTCTTTTCTTAGCCCAGACTATGGTCAGGCTAATGTGGGAGAATGCCTGTGTTAACTACGGTTTCTATAGCATGTCTTCATCCATCAGTCTATCCGTCCATTAATCAATCAATTAATTTGTACATCATTCTTCATTCATTCATTTTTTTCACCCAACTTTCAATTCATGTATTCATTTATTCATTAATCCATCTATTAATTTGTTCATTCTCCATTCATTTATTCATCATTCTTTTATTTACCCATTCATTTATTTATTCTTTGGTTTACTCATCCATTTTTTTTATTTATGCATTAATGCTTTAATATGTTTTTAAATTCATTCAACTAAGTACATTCATTTAGCCGTCCATACATATATCATTTTGGTGTTCATTTATCTATGCTATTTCATTTAGTCAGTCATTCTTTATCTATCCATCTATCATTCCATCCATCCATTCATCTTTTATCAATCCACCTATCATCCATCCATTTTCTGTATTCTTTTATCCAAGTATTCCATAATCCATAAATAAATCATTCATTTTGAGATTGGAATTCTTAGTATTAATTTTTGTCACATTTTATCCTCAAAAATCTTGTTACAAATTCCAAAACTTATTTTTAGAATCCAAAACTTGTCAACAGTATCCAGACATCCATCATGAATAATTTACAGCCAATTGAGATGTCTAGAGATATTTACTTTATTTAGTATTGTATACGATGTTCCTATGACGAAGTTGATTTCTCAGAATCGTTTCATTGAAACTCGCCCTTAAAGTGCATGAACCCAGTTTTAATGCTTTCAGAATGTAGACACAGGACATGAAAGTAAAACTTAATGGACCTTTTCCATGTAGACACACTCCTTGGATATTGTTGCTAAGGCCCACAAAAGGACTGTTTAAGCGTATGTGCATTAAATTTTGCCGTACGACATGTCTGCGGAACACAAGCACGTAATCCTAGCCCTACTGTATTCTATAAATTGGTCAGTTTTGGACTTTGACAGTACAGATAGTACATTGTAACATTGTACTGTAGTTCCTTGCGTATAGGCCCAGTTATAAGCCCATTCTCTACTTTAATCCCAATTTCACGTACCAGGCTTTTCTTGGTATGGTTTGAATAAGTAGCTTGTATGTATGTAATGAGGGATGTAATGATATTGCTATTTTAATTCTTCTAAAGTTCATGCAATTCATTTTAGCTGTGTTGGTGGTTTACCACACACACCATCATTAAACTGTTCTGTGTTAATCGGTGGTTGCCCTGTTTAAATTAATACCAACAGCATCATCAAAAGCAACTGAACTTTAATATGTAATAATATTTAATTACTTTACGTATCAAATTGGATAATAAGGTATTGTTGAATTTGGCGTCAATCGTATCGTGTAATATACTTTTAACACCTGCACTAATTATCTACATGGCCAAAATATTAGCGCAAACATTTATTTACACAATTGTACTCAAACTTAATTAAAAAATATGTTATGTTTTAAAATGCAAATAATATGGAAAGATTTTAGGCTTCCATGAAGGTATACATAAAACAAAAACAAAAAAATGAATAGGTCTATTTCGGTGTCAGCATATCCAGGGTCGTCGTACATACGTCTGCATTAGTAATCATTGCCGTCGCAGATGTCTAAGTTGGATATTAATATTTGTAAACAAATATTTAAATGTAAACAGAGAATTTAATTGAAATATTATAAAATAAAATAGAAAATATAAATAGAAAATATAAATAGAAAATATAAATAGAAAATATAAATGTAAAGTATAAATATAAAATATAAATATAAAATATAAATATAAAGTATAAATATAAAATATAAATATAAAATATGAATGTAAAATAAAATAAAGTAAAATAATGTAGGTTGACTAGGAAAATTTTTGGTACTATTCCCTAAAATTCATCATCTTTAATATTCGATTCCTCAATTCCAATTTAGAAAATATATTTGAGCCTGTGTTTCTGTCATTACATCACTATCATTATTATCATCCCCTTCATCACCTTCATCACATCATCATCATCATTGACAGTATCATATTATCATTGTCACAAATTTGTTTCAGGCTAATTGCTGATTCTCTTTCTCGGCAAATTTACAGTATACATTTAATCTTGAAATTCCAAATAAATATTATTATTATTATTATTTATCACATTATCGTCATCATCTTTATCATTACATCAATTATAATTTCTTTGTATGTTTTTTTATGAAGACAAATACAATTTCTGGTATCTTGTGTCACATCATTATGATAATTAGAACATCATTATCATCACCATTAATTTAATCATCTCTACAACTGTACTATTAGTGTCTCATCATCCTTGTTGCATTATCATCATCATCACCACCACCATCATTTTCATCACAAACTTTCTCTGACGAATTGGGAGGGATTGCAAAGAATGGAGAGAGAGACTTTGAGGAGTGTTGATTGGCACATTGTGAAGAATCGGGAGAGGACTTCAGAGGAAAAAAAGCATTTTAATGAGGATGAGAATGAGGACTGTAAGGAATACAGAGGGAACGTAACAAGGGAAGTAGAAGGGACTTTTGAAAAATAGGGAGGGTGACTAGTGAGCAATTGGAAGGAGACTTGAAGTAAAATCATCAGATGATGAGCTGTTTCGGTTCAGTATGCAGTTGGCTATAAGGAGTTGGTTTAGGTTAATGGAAAGCACCCATCAGGAAATACATTAAATCATGTTCATATCTAATAAAATGCTTATGTATTACTTGCATCTATTGTAAACTACTTAATCAGTGAAACATTGTTCATGACCAAATACAGTATATCATGAAACTAATAGGTTTGAATTAAACATTCACAGAAAATAGCAGTCAGAAATGTACTATTTGAGGTCTTTGAATTCTAGTTGAACTCTAGGTGACCTGTGTGTAATTGTTGTTAGAATGATGCAAAGTGTACTACTACACTCTGCTTGTGGTGGATGTAGTGTTGGCTTGCTGTCATTTGACGTTTCTATTATCAATTACGGTTTTCCTAAACTTTTGAACTCTTCGTTTTCTCTAAGGATGAACATAAATGCTGCTGCAATATTATTTTATATTTTAGTTTAATATTTGCCTATGAATCATCACTGGGCAAATAATTTGGGGAAATAGTTTGCTTATAAAAAAGAAAGAGATACAATGGCTGAAATGAACCTGTTGTTTGAGAAGAGAGAGGGCAAAAGTACCTTCCAATTTGAAAGTCAGGATTATTGTATGGGTCTGTGTGTTATTTGCTATCATTCCATAGTGTACATGAGATCTTGCATTATTGTTATGCTGAATCGTATTGTACAGTACCATAGCATATTGTTAAGGTCTTAATGTATTAACGTCGTCTTGTTTAATCATGTTATTCCATAACTACAGTATAAGGATGGAAGTTGTATATGTTTCAGCTTTTTTTACCTGTATATCCATTTTAACACTCTAAATTTGTAATTTAAGTGCCACACTCAAAAAACCTTTTTTTTTCTTAAATATGCACTGCACTAAAGCGCCATAGCACTTATTAGATCATTATTTACAGTACTTAACTTTGGATCCGTAAATGTTAAGGTGTAATAAAAGCGTAATATAAATAAAACAACCAGAAACAGATAGAAGCCTTTAAGGCTTTTGCAATCCAGTTTTGAATAAAAAGGCCAAATCTAATAGATTTGTCCTTTTTCTTCAAAACTGGATTATTATTATAATGATGCTGATCCAAAGACAAAGAAAACTTATATACCAGTACCACCACTGATTACAATTTCTGTACTCAATGCTAGAGGTCTTATTAGCACTGTACATCATTACATAGCTCCCTGCTATATGTCTGAGGGTTACAGTAGGTTAAAAGAAGTGAACTCCTCACTGTTGATGTTTATTTATTTGGTAGCATCTTTGAATTGCGGCACTCATCAAAGCAGGGCTTTTAGAATTATTTCTTAACAAAGTAGCACTTGAATTAAGTAACACAAACCAGCTAGAAAATGATTTAGAAAGTAATACGATATGACATGCAGCAATGAAAAGGTTTAAAACTGCTCTCAAAAACTCACATTTTTAAAATTATGTATTCTTTAATAGCACTGTGTGACCATCTGTGTAAGTAAGAATACTTAATAAATATTAAAATTATTATTACAATCTGTCTTTTCACATGGTCTGAGATTGATAAAGTAAATTATGATAATGTAAATACCATATTGTTTTTAATATTACAGTTAATTGTAGAATACAATACTAATCTTTCTTTATTCTTTCGGATAAGTCAATAAATTGCGACAGTATTGTATCAGTTAATTGGTGAAGAAAAATATCAAAGAGAAAAAAGATTGGCTTTTTTTTCCTAAGTCAGACATGTAGTTTTGAAAATTAATTGTGTTTTTATTGACAATCTTGATAAAGTTGGAGAGTTTTCTGAATATAGTCACATTCACTAAAATCAGGCCAATTTCATGTTCAAGGAATGTGGGCTTATTATACCAGAGAAACAATAGTAGTATAACACCAGCATTGCCTGCTGTAGCATTGAGTAATTTCTACAATTAAAAAGAAATAGAAATATAGATTGGCAATTTTTATATCTTTTTTATTTTTGTAGACTACAGAATGAATGTATTTATTCCTTACATTTACTTTTAACAAAGGATGATTGCTCTTGTAACACAGTTTAAGATAGGACTCTATCATAATAGAACATTTTAGAATCTTTTAACACAGTTTAAGATAAGACTCTATCATAATAGACATTTTAGAATAATATTTTATTATTTCTCAAGCACAATGCAATACGTGATGAGAAAACTAGAACACAGATCAAGACGACTTTATACAAGGTTGTCTTAATAACACAATGATATTGTTGTATCATCTTGAAAATCTGATAAAGTTTCCATTGTTTAATTTGAAATCTCTGGCCGTAAAGGTTTTTCTGTCATCGTTGAGATTCTGTAAAAGCCATGAACCATTTTCGAAGATGGGTCATAGTTAAACCTATGACCAAAAGCTCAGCAATATCCTTGCATTGATTGGGATTAACATAATCCTGCGGGATTACTCTTAGGAATAATGTTCCGCCAAGGACAAGCCTTTGTCGGTACTGTAGGAGTTTTTAAATGCTATAGTATGTTATATTGAGAATGAAAGTCTTGTTCAGTTCTTAGATAGGTTTTTTAGTACTTGGCGAAGCTTAGTTTCTTTCTAGTTTGCTTTGTGTCGGAAACTATCCTGAGATCCTTCTGTCGCCAGTCCACTGAGGGAAAATGACAGAAAATAAGTTTGAAATCAGCAAGTAAAAAATATGTAGCTACACAAAAAATCTAGATAGAATACAGATGAATTTGAAAATAGCAATCTTGGAATTCTACAAATTTGTTTGAGTTTGATTCTTATCTTTTTCTTTAATCATTAAATTTCCTGTCACTTCTGAGTAGTCTGTTCTTAAGATTTAACATTCAAAATTGAAAGTAAATGTATAGTCTATCATAGAACCTCTCAAAAATCTTATTAAAACATTGGAGTAGCTCACTTTAATGAACCAAATAATTAAATTCAAATATATACCAGACCGAATGTTGATTTAAAGTTCAACTTTTAAATTCCAAAAATTGTAAAAACTAGTTGCGATACTAGATAATTTAAAAGTTTATTGGAAAAATATATTTACATACATACATATATAGTATCTGTAATTTGTTTTCTCATTCTAAAAATTTTACTTGAAAGCTAATTACTTGGTTAACATATAATATTGAATTTTATTTATTTGATGATGATGATGATGATAATAATTATAGTTCAATCTTGATTAAGTGTACAGTACTTTCCTGAAAGCCTAAATTTGCTTTACATTAGAAATAAAAATTCCTAAATTTAAGCAAAATATAAATTAAAAAGATGTGTTTTGAGTAGTTTGAGTTTCGGTTGGTAAGTCATTCCAAAGGTCCACAGAGAAATGACCGACTTCCATAAAATTAAGTTGAAACTAACTATATAGACAGTGTCCTTAAACTATATCATAATTGTGTTGTTTTTGTGGTAAATTTTGGCATCATCACACCATATTCCTCAAGCTGTCATGAAGCTATCATGTGACCAAGTGTCTTGGTCTCGTGCGATTATAATATGTGTTATCATTTATAAATAACTGTTATAATTATTTCTAATTCGTTAACTTTTCAATTTTTTTTATCAGTAATTGAAAAATAAAATTTTTGTTGCAAATCAACTTTTCATTTGCAAATTCTACAGATTAAGTTTTGTTTGTTTATCTCCTAATTTTCAGGGGTTTTTCAGAAGAAGTGTTCAAAAGAACATGCATTATACATGTCATCGTGACAAGAAATGTGTCATCAACAAAGTCACTCGCAACCGGTGCCAACATTGTAGATTACAAAAATGTTTTGATGTTGGAATGTCAAAAGACTGTAAGTGATAAAACCAAGTCAATATTAAACTTTACCCAATAATGTGTATTACAAGGCCTTGTGGGTGTAGAAGTATTCATGAGATCGAACAACCTCATAATAATTTACAAATATCATGAAATGTATTGCGGGTAAAAAGTGATATTAAATTTTAGAGATATATATGAATTGAATAATATAGATTTTCCTATAAAATGCTACTCCCAGGCTTACATATGCATGCCTTTGTATGACGTATATACATTTTGTTATTCTTGTTAGTTTTAAAATTTGGTATTTGGTATAGCGAGTATTGATGTCATACAGTATGTGCATGCAAAATGGACAATATATTGCCTTACAGCAGCTTCTATCAAGTGTGGTTGAGAAATGATAAAGCCACGTGCCAACAAGTTATGCACATTCGGTGCTGTTAGTTCCAAACCTTAAATGTCAGGAATTAACACATCCGAATCTCTATAACAAGAACTTTTTAATACGAGATCAAATCACTCAGATGCGCATGAGTATACAGCACTACAACATGGTTCATTGCATTAATATGATATTTCTCCCATGTGTTTCGCAGAATATGTGATTTTTATTATTCTCATTAAATGTGCATAATTAAAGTAATCTGTTTGATCCATTCTGATTAGAATGTTAATTGTATATGTATTATATTTCAGATGTGAATGATTAGTCAAAATGAATTGAGTAGAGTAGTAGCTTGGCGGTCGAAAATACTACTGCCACTTAAAAAATCAAGAAAAACACCTCAAAAAATTAAATAAAAAACTTTCTGAATTGCTCATTTAAAAGAACAATATACGTTATTGACTTTCAATAAATTACAGATTGAAAAAAATGACTTAGAAAGTCCTTATATTTGCTACCAGTTTTAGGATTATAAATAATCAATTGAACTTGGGTCATCAGCATCAAAGGCAAGTGTCCTACAGTACTCTTAGCCACAGTGATGTATTTGAAATATTTATATTTTGATACTAATCAATTGCCTTTCACATCTGGAGATTACTGATCTCTGCTCTTAATATTTAATTTCATATTGAAGTTCATCAATTTTATAGAGACACTAACATTTTAACCTTTCACCAGGTTTTTTTTTTATCAGTGGTATAGGCATAGGGCATGTTTCTACTGGTAAACACAAAAAAATTGATTTTTTTTCTAACTACTTTTTTAATGAGTACCAGACAGCCAACAAATGCATTTTTGCTTTTACGAAAGTCGGTTTTTGCGGCGGAAATTATGTCAACATTTTGTTTATACAACACGTTTTCCAAACTGTATAGTCACATTTCAATCGCTTTTTGTTTTGCTGATAAAAAGTGCACAGCCAAAATCGGTTATTTGCCGTTCAAACACGGTATCCATTGCATGTTTTTAATCAATTTTTTTTAATCGCTTCTTTCGAACTGGTTCTGTTTCTACTGCAAGAAAAAAAGTGATTATTTAAAAAAGCGATTTTTAATCGATTTTTTATTTCCAGTAGAAACAGGCCCATAGTATCGATATTAATACTTCTAATTTACCAGATTTGATTACAATTCCAGGTGTTAGGAATGACAGGAATAAAAAGAAAAAAGTGAAGCAAGAAGTATCAGAAAGTCTAGTGATTCCAGCGGAGATTGAGGAAGTGATCCAACAGGTACTACAAGCCCACCGGGATACCTTCCAAGAGGAACCTGCAAAAGAAACATTCTGTGTGGTAAGTTAATGTATAGTTAGCTGTTATCTGCCAGTCATGAGAGGACATATGACAGCATATGTGACATCAAGTGTGATTAATGAGAACTTACTGATGTTAAGTACTGTTACTAATGTGAGAATGTGGTGCATAAAGCCCTTTCCACACTATCAAATTTGGTTTGACAAAAACATGTGACATGCCTAAATATGGTCATGATGACATCATACCGTGATCATATATTTAGGCTCATCTTGACTATATATGGGCATACAATAGTTTTTTGTCAAATGAAATTTGATAGTCTGGACAGGGCTTTCTTGTGGAGCATCTCTAAAAAATGAGAGGCTACAATAAGTCATCAGGAGTGGATTTAAATGAATGTTACGGTTGTGGTGGCTTTTGTGATGTATTGATGATGTAATTTGTGATTGTGACGTTAGTAGTGGTAATATGGCAGTGATGGTGGGTATTACGATGGTGCTGATGTTAATAGGGTAGTTATGGAATGGGTGATGATTTTAATGGTGGATCATGTTGATAAATGGTGATGTTAAACATTATGGTGGTGATGGTATCATTCATGGTTATTATGATGGTAAAAGTAGCAATATTGATATAGGGATGATGCCAAGGGTGTGGAAGTGATAATGATTATTCTGATGATGGGAGCAATGATAATAGTGATAATGTTAGTGCTGAGGGTGGTGGTGGTGATGATGGGTGGTGGTAATAAAGATAATTTAATGGTAATGAACCATGTTGATATATTGGTAATGATAACTGTGTAGTGGTGTTTTTATTAGTTGTGGTAGTGGCTATTATTATGCTGGTAATGGTAGTAAATGTTAGTGGTGGGGGTAAATTTATGGTAATGGTGATTACAATGTTGATGGAGACAAAAAACTCTATTGTCCAAGTAAGGAGTTCAAGTTTTGTGCAAAAATACCTTTTGTATACTGTACATTACTGTACACTTTTCACTTACAAATTTCTAAACCTTATACTCATTTAAATATCCTAAAAATAAATGTGTTGAGCAAAAATAATTAAGGATAGTTTCTATTTGTTCTGTTGTTTATCCTCAATATTATATTGCTAAATTTTCACCTTACTCAATAAAATTAACACCAAAACCATTTTATTCACTTTAAATAATATTAGAAAAACTTGTGGATACCAACACTTTTTGTATCCAAAACCTTCAAATGTTTGTTTAAAAAGGTGTTGGAATATTTCTAAATCTTAATTTTTGTCTTAAAAAGATGTTTTGAATTGAATGAATATTTAGTCATATTTTAGCCATCAATTAATATAATATACATTGTGGAGTATTGGCTCTTTTGAACAGGATAATGTCAAAATGTTTAGTGTGATGTACATTTAATCTAAATATAAAATCAATCTTCCTTTTATCAGTTGCCTATATTCATAACATTGCATCAAAGTTGTAGTAGAGTAATAAAATTGATGTGAATTTAAAGCGTCAGGTTGTTACAATATTGCTTAATTCTAGACAGTTTATCTTACTAGACTAAACTAACCTAAACACATCTGTATATCCAATCGTATGTTAATTTGAAGTTGATGAACTTGTTGGGTCTACCCACAAATTTTCTCTTTTCACTCAATTTTTCCTTACCTAGATTTCCTTCAATTAGCAATTTTTCCTACCAAAAATTCTAATAAAAATTTTCTTTACCAACAATTTTTCCAACCAGCAATTTCCGTAACAATTTCTCTTTCCAACAGTTATTTCCCTAATCAATAATATCCCCTACCAGCATACCCCCCACCAACAATTGTTCATACCAACATTAATAAAAATAAACATTTATATAATGCATTAAATTCAAATAAGTGATAAAAACATAAAAAATATACTTAGAGCAAAGATTCATACATAATTATGTATTAATGTATATTAAACGTTGAGGGGCTATTTAAAGCAAAATATTATTATTAATATTACATCCATATGCTCAGTGCTACGCAGCATACTATCTGTCTCTTATACCATTAAACTTAATATCTTGTATCTTAAAAGTTTTTATGTATATAGTATTCTTTTGTAGTAAGAAACAGGGCTGTAAATTGGTGGTCCTCTAGACCGCAGTTTGATTGCCCACTTCCAACGTTACTTGGTTCATAGTCCTTGCAATTTGTCCTCTCAACCCTTGTTATTTCTATCCTTGTTTTCTATTCCCTTACTTTTCTTTAGTTGTAAATGCCAGCTATGATTATTCTATGAATATCTTAAAGAAATTCTTCCAAAGTTTGAAAACATACTGTACTATATTTTAGTATGAATAATGAATATCAAGTGATTCTACAGTAGTTAAGGTTCAGATCTACATGTTAAATATAAATTTCTGTTTCTTCAGTAATAATAACTGCAAGTCCAATGTTTTTAAAGATATACAGTCTATGTTGAAATATGGAAAAAAAACATTCAAATTCCTCATTTAAGAATATCAAATAAGTTATCAATGTCCAATTAGAAATATATATTTAAATATTTCAGTGTAAATTGTTTACTAGCAGTAATTAAAAAGTATAATATTATAGTGTTTATTTTGAAGGTCTGAATTATTATCGGAGAAAATATTTACTTATTCTAATTTCCAACTAAAAGCTAAATAACTTATTGAAATATAAGTACATATAATTGATTCAAATAGTACTTTTATTTTTTTTCAGGTTATTTATAAATTTCAATATAGACAGTATATCTTTAATCATATGAAAATATAAAATTGTTTACTAAGGGAATCTACATTCAGATGCAAATATATTTTTTATAATTTATGTTTTATATTGCTTGTGAAATTATAAGTTTACTATCATTATAAATTGATTTTGGTTGTATTGGTAATGGGTTTTCGTTTTTAGTGACTTGCATAGACCCAAATCACACTTAAAATAACCAGTTCAAGAGGCTGGTTATGAATGTGATCAAGGGTCATAGTTCATCACTCACAACATTTTTCGTATCTTATGTATTATTGATTGGTGGTAGTATAATAATTCCACTTATTTAACAACATTTAATATATTATAACAAAATATTATTGTATTATAATAATGCACTGTGTTGGTTGGTCTAATGAATGACTATTAATTTCAATCATAATAGATTTAATAAATTAGTCATTATTTATTAATCACTATTATTGCTTTATTTCTTTGGCTACATTTATCACTCCTAATACCGATTGTGTTTGTTACTTTTGTTCTTTTTCTCACAGACGTCAGACTTGAATAGCCCATGCTCGCTCCAGGTCCCCCAAAGCACTACACTAGGGTTAGCTGGTCAACCATGTAGTCACGAGAGTGGTGGTGGTGGTGTATATAATCAGAAGGTGATGGATGTAGGCATAAAGTTGCCGAGGCCTTAATTATTTTCTAATGAGACCATAAATATTCAAGTTTTCTTGCTTCAAACAAATTTGTATACTTTTCATATTGAAAGTAATTCATAAATATATTTCTCATACCAATTTTCTATGAGACTAAAATCCTTTTAAAAAAAATGATATGATGATCTTGTCTATCATATAACTACATTTTATAATTTATATATAAGACAAGACTTTTTCTATACACTGTTTAGCGAAATTTAATTTTTGAAGAGATCTTCAGAGGAAAATCTTCAGAGAAAGGCAGAAGAAAAAATATATATATATATAGCAGGAAATATCATGGCGGTGTGAGGTGGGATGAAAATAAAGAAAACTTTTTATAAAAAATATCCAATTTTTCACGTTGGTCAGTGCACTTATAAGCCAACAATTAAATTTTATTTTTATTAAAAATAATCATTATCCGCAGGCTGTAGGTGTGCGAAACAAGGTACGAAAAAGTCTTGTCAACAAATGAAATTTTCTGAATTATTTTTCTGGTTAGAGGATTCCTCAGTTTACTAATAAACTAATGCAAAGAAATAACTATAGCCAATAACTTAAAAACCTAATTAATTAATATATAAAATTTAAACATGTTTAAAATTTATTGAGATGTTTAAAATATTACTTAGTTTTATGTTTAGTATTTATTTTCTTTAAATTTTTTTTTGTTTCTCCATTTATTTATTTTATTTTTTTCATAATGCAAGGAAACATGAATATTTGAAGTCAAAATCTTTTACAAAATGGTCTCATAATAAAAACAATTTCTTTTCTATATTTTTCTGGCATGCTACAATTTATATAACAAAGTATAATTGATTAACCCAACCCAACCCAACATGCCTCGTCCTGCTTAACTTGCTGATGCATAAGCTTGGATAAGATGGTGTTTGGAAGTTGAAAATCATGTATGGCTTGCTTCATTTTCCAAATGCTAAAACATTTTTAATAATTATTTTTAAAAATATAAGGTATATATGTTTTTGTGATCGCTACCATGTAGATTTTCATTTGCCCTCACAAAAACACAATGTAAGTACGGTTAGTTAAATTGTTTTTTATTATCACACACATCAAATGCTCACATCAAATGTAGACACTGCCAATCCAGGCAGAGGAACATTAATCAACTTTGTACTCAATTATTTAGGCTGATACTATTGTATAAATTTATGATGAGATCAGCAATATCAAATAACATTAGAAAGTTGCTTAGACGACCAGATCAGTTTATAGGCTGACTCTCAATGCAAGTTATTAAATGCTAAGTATTAAATGTCAAAGTTACGAATACTTATATATATATATATATTTCCGTATGGTCATGAAGCACTCATTCTTTCTAATCTTCTAAAGGTTCTATCATGGTGCTGCCCATAGGCACGAGAACGTCTCATCTACAGGGGTAAAGGTGAACCAGAAAACTGGGGTAATCCTCAACCTTCAAAGTTGTTCTGATTGGGGGCGTGTACACCAAATCCTTATGCGAGAAGACTTGATTTCAGCAATTTTAAACACTTAGCTTAGAGCCCAATTCAAACCTGCACTGTTAACAAGTCTGATAGTTGCAGCGTCCTTGCTCTACTGTTTGGCCACATAACTTGCTCAAGTCACCTGGTGTTTCCAGTACGGTCTTCAGTCTATTATTCGGCCCGACATTGCTTAATTTCGGTGTTTCAGTCTGTTTTGGCCCTGGACAGGTGTTGCTGCGTATATTTAGCAAATATTAAGGGCTTTTCATTCGAGGAGTTTAGTTGCTGCTGTGTATATCATATGTTCTATGATAAGATCTAAAATATAACTTATAAAATCTACAGTCAGTTGCGAAAGTGCCCATGATGCATTTTATCCTTTATGGGCACTGTCCCCAAAAACCCTCCTATCCACATAATAAATTGCACTGCCACTGAATTCAACACTGCTCCCTTTTTATTATTTATATTAATGCCATGTGTCAATGTTGACTGATATTGACATCTAAATAAAGTATGAATTTTGTTTAAACAAAATTGTAATCCTTTTATATTTCACATTGTTACACATCATCAAAATGTCTACAGAAAAATTATTGGGTCTGAAACATCCGGATAATACTTTGTTCATATAAACTTGGGAGAGTTAATAATCACTCCTAAATTACTAAGAGGTAATGTATCAACAAACAAAATAAATAAAATTTGGCATGATGATCCAAGACACACAAAGACCAAGTTAACAAAACATCTAAGGCATCTTTGCTTGGCAGTCATGTCAGTAATGCTTGGCTTCTGTGATCCCGGACACAATAATCACCATTTGGTTTTCATTGTTTGGCTGTCATTTTATTGGCTGTCATTTGAGTAATGTTTAGTCCTCCTGAAACCTTTGACCCTAGGAAACATCAGTTGACATTTATGTGTTGAATAATAATTGTCCCCATAATCTGCACTACAAAGTTTCTCATAAAAAATCTAAAATATCCAATGAAGTTGCTGCAGAAATATGTCTGATGAATATTATTTGTTAATTATCTCATTCACATGGAACTTCCCATGCATTAGTGTAAGTGTCTCTTTCCTGTTCTGTTACAACATTAAAGATTGTGTGGTAAGTATACTGTCCTTTGATCATCAAAGGACCCAATGAAGGGTGTATAAAAGTACCCATAAAGTGGCTCATCAAATAAATAATAGGTGTAATGACAATCATAATAACCAGGTTATGCCAACGGGTGGGTTTAGGTTTTGTTTGGGGAGAAGTGCACTAATGTGTCCAACATGGTTGTCTGAGGATTTTTTTCAGAATCCAGGTTCAAAGCCATGACAATTTTGAGCCATTTTAAGCTGTATATTTTGTCCTTTTTGCCCCATCCAACAGTATGGCTTAATTATCTGTTGACAATGACGTTAAAGAGTATAGAACTGCATGCAAAATGTCTGACTCTCATGGTTTCGTTGGAATGTAATCCTATTTTTAAAATAGTTTTGAGCAAACTCCATTTGAATTCTAATAGAGCGCCAAAATGTTGTGGCAGTGACCTTGCAATAGCTGGTAGTTGTTGGTTAGAGGTACTAATTGGTTAGCAGTAATTCATTGGTAGTCATTGGTTGGCCAATCATATGTGGTATTAATGGTGCCAGTAGTAGTTATTGGTTGGAAGAACTTATTTGTTGTGCAGTCTTTGGTAGAGAGTTAATTATTGGTTAGCAGTCATGTGTTAGTATATACAAATAATGAATGTTATGAGTGTAGTGGGAAGAATATTTTCATTTGTTGAATGATTGTTCCATTCAACGAGGCGGAACTAAAATTGTACAAATACAAAACATGCTTATCCTCCGCGCAAACCTAGGCTTAGGGCTAGGCTAGAAATCTTTCAGCGCATTTCTGAAAAAAAGGAGCCGAATTGCATACAGATTTTGCGCAAGTTTGAGCTAGTTTTTAAGGTATCATCCACGCAATTAGAATACTTTATAGCTGTTTACAGTGAACAAAATCTCTGATACATTGCACACCCCTAAGACAAGTTCAGTAAGAAGTAGGCCTGAGAAAGGTTATTGGTGGCGTGACATCATTTCATGGATTTAACTGTCTGGAAAAGTCATTTCGTATGCATAGGCAATGTGCAGTGGATGATTCGGATGAAAAACAAAATGCATGGTGGAACAAAATTTCAACGATGTGCAATGAAATGGGGAAAATAACTAATTTCACTTCAACCATTCAAATGACTGGGATCTATTTAGGTGTGTTATAATAGTTATTAATTAGCATGTATGTGTTAGTTTTTGATTAAACTAAATATAATAAAAGTGGTTTTCTAATGCTGTTACAGTTAACAAATCGATGAAACTTGCATTCAAACAGAGTTCTAAATAAACTTGACATTGCCAATCAATAATTTTCAAAATGTTTTTTAATCAGTTATTTACATTCAAAGCTTGGTTTCCGTAAAAATCACCAATAACCATCGGCAGCACTGATTGGTCAGTCAAATAAGGGAGCCTACCCGATTGCATTTGGGGACAATTACACAGTATAGCGATTACATTGTAGTGACAGTGTAGTGATTTTCTGGAAACCATTTAAAATTATAGTTTATTTTCACATAATACAGACCATTAATTGGACATCTACATATTCTTGCATATAACACAACAGAAAATATATTATTGTTTATCATTATTATTATTTTTAATTATATTGTTATTAATTATGATTATTATCGTTGTATTCTTAAGGTTATTATGAATCATCCCATATATTTAAAACTTACCCTACATTATATTTTTTTAATAATTTTAATAATTCTGACATACAAATTTCTAACATTGTAGAAAATGATTTAATATTAAGTGCAATGCTGTATTATTTTATAATTTATTAATTATTTCAATCTTGAAAACTTAAATTATAATGGAATGTAACTTTATGAATTCTGACATACATACCAGTTACTACAAATACTAAATCAACTTGGTCAGTTGATTGACTAGTAGAATGATATACAGCTAATATATGTTACAGTATAACATAAGGCAACCTATTTACAATTTGGAACAATAGTTACTGTGTATGTTGAGTACTCGGTCAGTATAGCTACACTACATAAGTAAAGTACATGTTATTATTTTTGGCTGTAAGCTGTCATTTTTATATTTATTACGAGTATCAAAAACAACAGTGTACTATTAGGATATTGTACTAAAGTATTATTACCACAGTAGCTAATTGATTTAAACTTGCTAGAGTTTTTGAAATTTGGCGTATAAGTTTGTTGTCACCGTTATTGTTGGCATATCGTGACATTCATATTCTCATCTTTTTGTCACCACCATGTTTATAGTTGTCAGTGTCATCTTGTTTGTCATCGTCATCATCATTCACATCCGTATTTCCAGACACTTCCAGCAAAATATAAATTTATAACATTAAAATTTAATTTATCTGTATTAAATTCAAATTTATTTAAATTCAAATTAAGAATTTAAATATAAGTGATAGATTTTTGAATTGTGTATTTACTATAAATTTAATGAGTGAATTGATTGTTAAATTCAGATTGATTCCATTAAACTCAATTTATTGAATAATTCTATTTAAAAAAAAATCATTTTTTCTTCAGACAATTTCTGTTCTGCCATTATTGTTGTTAATATAAAAATAATAGAATTCTGACTAGGACGCTATGATGAGAATGTGTATAATTGACAAAAAATAGCTGCGTTCGGGCGCAAGAGCGCAACCATGTCAGGATTCTCCAAAAGAATAATGTAGCGATATTAAGCGTACTTCAACTATGGCACATTTTGCTCTTAATCAAAGAGGATATTGCTTTTTCAAAATTTAAAAATTGGACTCGTTAAACATTCGTTCCTCAAGTATTCTTATGAAAATTGTTTGGTTGCACATTTGAGGTAGCAATTTAGTAGCTGAATTAAAGATGTACTATCAGTCATGTGATAAAAAATTTGAAAATTTTAATTCCAAATTTAAATTGCTTAATTTGTATATTTAAGTAAGTTATGGACTTACAATAAAAAATGTGAATGAGAAAAAAATTCCCCCATCAATTTTCAGACATTTAAATAATAAATGTTACTGTACTTTTGGATAGATCCTTAAATTGAGTTCATTTGTTTTTTTATATTTACTCTTAAGAGCTGTCATCAGTTTCAAATACATATACTATTCAAATACTGTATATAATGGTATAATAAAACCCCCAAATGCAGAGTGTAGTAAGTAATCCGGATTATGCTATTGTTTAGATATGCATAGCTGCACTTGAGGGTGATATATCACAAATATAGTTGCTTCATTTCAGACACAAGCTGGAATTGAAATGGCATTTTTTTTTAACTAAACCTATTTTCAGAAGTGTCATTATATATCTTTTTTGATATTTTACAGCCTTCTAAGCCTTCAACGATGAACGGAGAGACGGATTTGTCCTTATTTCAACATGTTAGTGAAATTTCTTCAAAAGCCATCATTATGGTGGTAGACTTTGCGAAGAAACTACCGGGATTCCAAGTGCTTACGACTCAAGATCAAATCACGCTACTCAAGGCAGCTTGTCTCGAAATTATGGTACGTACGTATCACGTCAATCAGCGAGAATACTCACTGATTATAGGATAGAAACACAAGATGTGGTAATCTGTAAACTGAAGATGCAGTATAGTATAGCTCTGCCGTGTTTTATTTATTTTTGTGGGGTGAGTTGTGAGTGAATATAAGAAATCGTTGTCGTCATCTGACGGGAAAATATGATTCTGTGTTTCCAGCTTTTCAGATTGTACTCCAATATTCTTAAATTTCATTACTAAAACTGATAACTATGAATCCCAGTCTACCTCCTGAATACTATTACAGTCTGGTCTGTCTCTGAGGTATCAAAACATTTGTGGCAAAGACAAGCCAAACCACTTGTCGCAAAAATCGATATTGAGTTATTAATACAGTGTTTAAGTGCAAAATAAGAGCTATAAAATGGTAAAAAAGTCATTAAAATTCCACATTTCCTTATGGATTTACAAGCATTTAAACATACAGCTGTTTAAAGAACAATATGTAAGAAATCAGCCTTCAAAGTTTATGATTTCTGGCATTTCTCATGCAGAAACTATCATAAAATCCTTAAAAATTGTTGTTTCAACATTGAAAATGGGGAAAAAACAGCATGGCATGATGTATAAATATATAAAGGTTAGTTTAGTGCAATATCAAAAATAGATTTTTTAAATTTGGCCATTTTCTCTGAAACACGATTTGCAACGAGTGACTGGTTTGGCTTGTCTTTGCCTCATTTAAGAATACTAAGCCCCAGTGGAGTTAAGTTGATTAGCTTTGTGTTTCAGACGCCTGCCTTCCAATCCCAGGGTTCTGGGTTCAATTCCTGTCAATGTTGCAAGATTTTTCTCACGACCAAAACAACTCCACTCCCTAAACCTCATATTAAGATTTAGTTTAGTGGTATAGGACGTCAGTGGTATATTCGCTATTGGCAGTCCTTGGTGTATGTGTGTATGTACACCTAAATATATTATAAAAGAATAACTATGCTATACTATTTTGTTTCTATAATTATTGTTAATTTTAACTAATGGGTTATATTAGTTTATGTATGTATGGTTTTAAATATTTTATTTCAACATTTCTACGAGAGGGACAAAATTTGAATTATTCAACAATAGGATTAAAAGCGTGAAACAGATCCTGCAGAACGAATGGACTGTGGAAGGTCATTACAGGAATGAGAAGTGCAAAAGAAAACGCTCTGAAAACCCATAGATTACGCATTTGGTGTTCTTCAAGAAGGTGTTTGTCTGATGAGTGCAGATGTCTTGATGGAACATATAGGTTTAGCAGACTCGAAATGTACTTTGGTGATGCATTGTGCAAGGATTTATATGTAATTAGGGCAATTTTATTTGTAATTCGAAGTGGAGTAGGGAGACAGCGTAACCCTTTCAAAATTGGTGCGATATGTGCCTGCTTCTTTGTCTTGGTAATAAGTCGAGCTGCTGTATTTTGAACTCGTTGAAGACGTTTGAGTTGAGTAGTTATCTTGTATCTTGTAAAATATTGGTGAGTATTTTTTTAATATAAATTAATTCATTAATATTGAATTGTTACTTAATAATTTTCACAGATTTTAAGGATATGTTCTAGAGTTAATATGAAAGACGGCAGTGTGACATTTACCAACGGTCTACGGTTAACGCAAGAACAACTGAAGAGCGGAGGATTTGGCGCCCTCTTGGACACCATCTGTCAGTTTGCTGGCGCATTGACAAAGATGAAAATTGACGAGACGGAAGTTTCATTATTGGGAGCAATTTGTTTGATAAGTTCAGGTATGTGCAGTTTAAATGACATGACACACATTTTACTTGAGTGCTTACAAGCATGCATCTAAGCATACTTGTCAGCATTTGTGCTGAGATAAAACATAAGATATGCACTACATTTATAGCCAAACTTTGAATGGACAGATCTGGATGATTCCATTTAAATGGATAGACGAATGTAGGTTTAGTCTCTTGTGGAGTGTTGATTTATAGAAAAAATCTACACGAAATTTAAGATATTCAAGGAAATTTGAATTTTATTCTTTACAAAAGCCTATCTGCATGATGCATACACATACATAGATATTTAAATAATACACAGCAATAAATAAGTAAACAAAGGAGATAAATATGAATAAAAGTAAATATGAGCATTGTTAATTGCTTCGTGTTAATTTAAATTGAAATTATTCTTTTTTCTTCTCAGATTGATCTGGTTTGAATGTTTTATTCAAAATTGAGAAAATAAATATAAAGATTGTTGTTTTTGTTGTGTTTCTTGCTCATATAAACTAAATAAAAAATGATGATGGTGTAATTCTTTTTCCTTTTTTGAGATCGATCTGGCTTGAAAGATCCAATCAAAATTGAGAAAATGCAAGAACCACTACTTGAAGGCCTGCGGTACTATGTAAGAAAGAGACGCCCTCTTGAGCCACACATATTTGCTAAGATACTAATGAAGATAACAGACCTCCGAAGCATCAGTGTAAAAAGTATGTCATACTTTGAACAGAATTTTTTCTTGTGCCCCACATTTTTGCTTAGCAATTTGTTCTCCAATTTCATACTGAAATATCTTCATGACATTCTTGTAAATTATATAATTTATACTTGTTAAGACATATGGGACGATAAAAATGCTTAGGCATTTGAAATATTTAAAAATATTTCCCCCTTCAGTAGTATAAAATATAAAACTCTAATTTTGTAATAACAGTCTACTATTATTTTTATTTTTTTGCTTCACTTCAATTTACTGAAATTTATATGGCAGTTAAAGCCAGGCTCTGGAGGAAAAAATATTTTGATATAAATTGTAGAACTGATATTTCCAAGGCACAAAAAGGGTGTTTGATGAAAAACTGGAAAGGGTTAATGAGATAACATATTTTTTATATTTTTAAACTAAGGGAAAAAAGGGTGGTTATGCTCTGTGTTCCCCAGTCTCAGTCAGTATCTTTTTATTCTACATTCCCTTAAAAATCTGTTATTTTTGATAATTTCCACTACTGCTGTACTCTCATAGTGAGACTTGGGGCTGTCCCAGATATTTTACAAACAGTGAGGGTTTGAATGGTGACAATTGAGTGAAGGTAGTGTCCTACACTCTGAGTAACCATTGCTACCTAAGGTAGGATGGTTCAGTTGGCAGAGTGCCACCATGATTTTCTAAAGGTCATTGGTTCAATTCCAGGAGTGGTACATTATTTTTGCTCTAAATCTTTGTTTACATTTGAAGTGATTAATGATTATTATTTTTACATTTTACCTTCATTGATAATTTGGTGTATATTTTTTACCCACCAGGTGCGGAGAGAGTGTTACATTTGAAAGTTGAAATACCTGCAGAATTTCCAGCTCTTATAACTGAAATGATTGATCGAAATGATGACGATGATTAGATTAATTTAATAATTAATTTTAAAAAGACCTTGTTTCAAGCTGAAAAGAACAATGCCAGAAACTATAATAAATTCAGATTTTACTGTCATTAAAAAAATAATAATAAATGATACAAATATTTATGAGCAGCAGTTGAATTAGACATGGCATGAACTGTAATACCAGATGATATAGTACTGAAATACAATGTTTTAATCAAGGCGGATTAAATATGATGGCCCTGGTTATTGTTTCAAGGATTTTATACAAATCCGAGGTGCTGATTGGTGGAGTTGGCTGAACCCAAACCTTAAACTTCAGTCTTGCTATCTGTAACATGTCGAAAGCATAACAATTCCCTAATGGGAAGCCTGTAGCTTTTGAACAAGTGGTTTGAAACAGTGAAATCCCAGCATTTCTGCAAGGTTGCAGAATATATAGCGAGTGGCAAGATAATGCCACAGCTTGTATCTATATTTTGAGGGATTGATACTACGAGCGAAATCCAAAGTGAGCAAAGGTCAAGTTTATTTTATTTGTTATACACGGAAGCAACATGAGGATTATTTTCCCGGTTCAATGTCAGATAAATAAAATTGATCATCATCTTGCAGAGAACGTTACATCTGTTTCACCCAGTCACATTCTGCTGTTTACGTCACATGACTGAAGGATAGCTTCAGGTTTATGTACAGATGAACGGACAATTTTCAGCTCTTGTCTCGGGTACAAACATAGAAATGATATCATAACTGGTCGTTCAGTCCTTTCTAGTCCAGAATTGGTCCCGTAATGTATACTTGAGACCATTTTTTGCTTACACAATTTTTGTTACATCATCTTATTTCAATCAGGGTTCTTCAATATGCAAAGAATATCTCCATTAGGTTGATTTTAATTTATAGATAAAATTATTTCCAGATATATATCACATTTTTCTTTTAAATGGGGATAGAATTTCTCAGTAAAAATATATTCAGCATTAGTTATTTTTATTACATAAATTTGTATTGACCTTTGATAATTAAAAAGGTCAGAGTTAAAATTAACAAAAATGATAGTTTATCAGTCTATAGAATTTAATGATAAAGCATACACGTTCAAATACAAAGAATGATTACTTAATTCTGATAAAGTGGATTTTTAAAATGTATAGTGTGATGGTGGGGAGGATCAATAGATTTATGTAGCGCCCCCAATGTTTATCGTATTACGGTGCTGTATTTTAAATAACCAGTAACAAGCTAAGCACAGTAGGTCAACAAGTATGGGCTTGGAAAGTATTAGTCATTTTAGCATGGCCATCTAGGCTAAGTCTCCGGTCTGTGCAATGTCAAATTGTCTAGACTAGCAAAAGTCAGAATCTTTGGGCTATGGTCAAACTACAGTCTCAAGCCTTGTTCAACTCAGTACAGAGAAACTTGTTGTCTGGACCAACCTGTGTTGACTTATGCCTGGCTTGAAATTGTTCTCAAGCCAGACAGCTCAACCCAGGCAAGGTATCCAGGTTGACCCTGGGTTGACCTAGCAGGTAAGTATGGACACTGGACAAGTCAAGTCAGGCTAGAGGCTCTAGTATGACCATGACCTTGGACACCTTTTCTAGCCATGCTCTCTTCAGAAGTGATGGTCACCTTGACTAGGTCAAGTATTCTGAGGTAATCATTATAATCTGGGCCAGACATGGTCACCTGAACTCTGTATCTTGGCTAGCCATGGTCACCTGGGCTAGGTAAGGTATTATAGGCTATTCAGATGGTCACCTGCACTAACCATAGTCACTTCAGTAGTCAAGATCACTTAGACTAGGTCAAGTATTCTGGCTGTCATATGATCATCTGACCCAGCCATGGTCACCTGACTTGTAGTTATTAAAACATTTTAAAATTATAATAATATTGATTAAAATAAAATCTTGCCATTAAAGTTTAATTTGGGCTTAACTTCAAGGTTAATTAATTCCATCATACATCTGTGTTGTTAAAAGCTGCTCATCGCTATAATCAAACTTTATTTTTAAAGCTTTTAAAAGTGTGTATTATAATTATATTTTTTTTATGTGAAGTTATGGTGCCATTTTCAGTGTATCTTTATGCGCAACTATTTTGAATGGCCTTTTGATTTGAGATGATTATTTGGTCAAAAATGAGTCAAACTTCTTATATCAGTTTCACATAATTATGTTGTCTTAGAAAACAAATTTTTGTGTTTGACTTATGAATTTCATTATCAGACTGAAATTCTGTGATGGTAATAACAATCATTAATCACTAATATTGTTTTTTTATATATATTTTATTCTCAAAATGTGGGAGTGTACTATTTAAGGATCGCCAGGCATTATATATATATATTTTTTTTTTCTTGATCAAGAATTGAATTTGTCCATATTTCTTTCCAATTATGATTACTTTATTATGTTTAATATTAATATACTATTTATATAGGTCTTCCAGCATATAATTTGAGCAGAAAAAAACAATATTTTTATTCATTTTTAAAATCATCAAACTTTAAGTATGTCTTATAATTTATTTCAACTGAAAAAAAGGCGGTGGTTATAGTCTTAAATGAATTTCTAATTTGATTGGACGTTATTGGCCTAACAAATTAATGAATACAGTAACATCCAATCAGAATTCAGAAGACTGATATAACAATAGACACTGCTTTAAAAAATTAAGTTACATCAAGATGTAAAAATCAGATATTGCCATTTATCCTCTCTTTAAAAGCTCCAAACTGTATTTATTACAAAAGCTCAATTCCCTATAGGGCACCAGTTAAATTTTGTTTCGTTCAGTACGCTTGCCAACACAAGCTCTCTAGTAACAAATGCGATATACTAACTTTCTGATGTTTACTTGGGCTGATTTTAATATAGTTGGCTATGGTCATGCCATTGATGTTTTTTAACTTGCACATTCAAATGTTTATTCATGAACTAATTTGAATATGTAAATTGATGCAAATTTGAGCAAGGTCAGAAACAGGATACAGTTTTTACAAATGCTTCTTGCAGTGTTTTGATAATCATATATTATTATAATGTATATCTTTTTTTAATGCCTGAAATATAAGTTAATTGTGTCTGTGTCTCTCCTCGTAGAGGAAATGTTTAAGGAAATACTTTACAATTTTTTCATCTTTTTTAATTATTAAAGAATGTGTTTCTGTAATGAATAATCAATAGAAAGATACATGTTCCATATCAAGAGGGATAAAAACGTGACTAGCATTTCCAAATTAGGACGTGCTCTTCATAAATATAACATCTGTAGAATAAATTGTGGAGTATTGTGCACTAAAAAAAAGAATATAAAACATAATTGACTGAATCGAACTGATAAATACTTGATTAGGTCACTATGAATAATCATGAGAGATATGAATATATTACTTGTCCATGTCAACTTGGAAAGACTGATTATGTATTATTCATTATGCCAATTTTTAATAATCATGAATATTTATGATGTCAAATATGAATAGTCATATTCTGTTGACAAATTATGAATATTTATAAATAGGTCAATCATGAATATTATATGTACAGGTTCAGAGCAGCTTTATCTTAACATCATTTCATTTTTATATAAATAGATTATAAATAACTATAATTTGAAATGAATTTTCTCATATTTATAATTGCATATATATTTCTTTCAGCTGACCCAATAGAATTTCATCTATTGATCTGAAAACATACAAAAGTATGTTTGGCAATGTTATAGTTGTATTTAATCATTATATCATCATCTACGTTACTCAATACAAGCATGTTCCGTTAGTAAAGCTTCTGTTTTATTTGTATTTTTATCATTTGTAACTTCATATCATTGCTGGGGTACTGATTACCGTACAGTGTATATCGGTATAAAAGTAATAATGTTTATATTTGGTAATGGAGAACGCTTATTCACCCTTACAGGTGTTTTTAACAAGGCTGCTTTGAAGTAATAATCTTTACTGCAAAGTGGTTGTGCCATATTAATGATGAAATTATTAAGGGATGATTTTGTTGTTAAATCCGAGTTATCATTTTAATGATATGTATCTTAAGTTGAAAGCTAAAAAAATGGGAAATCTTTAGCCTGGTTCACACGAGAGTTCTAGTATCCGGATCGGGAACCGTTAGCGCTAACCGTTAGCACCTGTGTGAGAACGCCTGATTGGTTAGCGCTATCCGGATACCGCGTTTCTATCATTTACCAATCACATGTATGCGTTTACAATTCCCAGTTTCTTATTGGCCAGTTATTCGATCATCATATTCTTGGTATCCGGATAGGGATTTTTTCGTATGGACGCATGGCAGCTTACGGTTTAACCTTTAGCTGCCGTGTGAGAACATAGGCTTTTTGTTTTGTATTACTCAAAATATATTTGTCATGTTGACTATGTATTCGAGAAAAACTAAGGAGCCACGAATAGTATCAAGTATACTGTATGTACATATGAAATGGGGACTGTGTGTGTGTGTTTCCACTATTACTATTATTAGATTGAAAGATACAAACTATTGCCTGTATTCATGTAAAGTGTATTTTTGAAAGAAAAAAAAAGATCTAAGAAATAACCGTTTTTAGAAGGTTCTAAATTTGTTGAATTGAATGTGTTCTGTTGGAACATGATTTGTATACATCGTGGGGCTGTATATTGGCTTAATCCTGTTAGCATATGTATGGTCATGCAAACCAAATAAAAATATCTCAATCACAGGTTTTGTACCTTTGCTCATTCCTTATATTGTTTACTACAGTATATACCACATACATAGATTCTAAGCATCTGATTGGTTAAGATGTGGGCAATAGAAAGTACTATCACCCTATGATGATAGTACTTTTTGCCCTGTCGCGCGATTTGCAATCTCTAGGCCACGTTGCTATATAATTTATGACACACGAACAGTAAAGGAAGACTCCACCTCTACGACGTTAGTGAGAGATTTGACTATGATCACCTAGGCCTAGGAAGTAAGCCTAGGCCTACCTGGTGTGTACTATTTTTATTACTTTTTTAGGTCTCGAATAATCAATGTATGAGGTATATGAAACAAATATTGACTACTCGAGATTCGGGATATGGTGAAATCTATAGCCCCTCAGTAATCACATTGCCTCGGGGCAATAGATTTCAGCATTCCCCTCATAAGCTCAATATTTGTGTAATATTTGTTTGTTTATTTGTGGTGGGAATAGGGTTCACTACCATGAAATAATGTTATAAAAGTTTAGTCATATATTATTGGCTTTCTCTTTGACTTGCTTCTTGCCGAAAACCCTCACTCTGTTGCAAATCCTCAGGTTACTGCTTGATGGTGGTTGTGCATAAAATAATAATCTGTATGTACAGTAGGCCTACATATTATAAATTAATGCACATGACAGTGTGTAAATAATAGTAGTAAAAATATCCAAACATTCTGAATTTGGAGATGAGTTTTTCGGTAGAGAGGAACACAGTGTCAATTTAAGGGAGACTTTTGCGACTCGCAAGAGAAAAGTGGGACCTCTGCATTAAACTATAATGAAATACTGTATATTGTAATATATCATCATCATCTGCTATGCTGTTTTGTCTTAGGTAGTCATGGCGTACGCTAATCGTTTCCATGACTCTCTGTTGTTGTACGGTCTGTCAATTTTACAATACTAGTGTGTATATTCTTTTTAGTTTCTTATTCATTGTTGTTCATTCTATTATATAATATAGTAAGTTTTTATTTTTTTATTAAATTTCCAATCACAAAATTATTAGGATTTGATACATCAGCTGAAAAACTATGGAAATAGTGGCTTAGTTGCTGTGAGGCACTGAATTGTTTTAACCATTTCATGGTAGTTGCTGGTAACAGAACACTATCACTTGCTACTGTGATGTAGTAATGTAGTACTATATTAATCCAGAAAACTGTTAATAAAGTGCCGGAAACATTTCGCCCTCATTCTCCTTGAATCACATGGTTTGATATCCAATCCCTTTTATACTTCAGCCTCACTTATCCAAGTTGAATAGACAGATTATATTGGCTATCCCTCAAGCAAATGTCATATTACATTTGGAGCTGTATTCACCAGTGGTTGAGGAAACATTCTTAGCACATCCATTCTACAATACACTGATGAACCACACATTCAATCCGTCAAGTTTGTCACAATGAATTTTGGCCTGCATTTACCAGTGCCATTTGAAACATCCCTAACTCTTACTTTCTACAATAGAATGTAATGACCCACATACAATCCCTCAAGTTTTTGTCATAATGAATTTGGACCTGCATTTTCCAGTCATCCCTGTTTCATTATACAATAGACTGATGACCCCTACACAATCCCTCAAGTTTTTGTCATAATGCATTTGGGCCTTCATTTACCAGTCATCCCCGTTTCATTATACAATAGACTGTGATGACCCCTACACAATCCCTCAAGTTTTTGTCATAATGCATTTGGGCCTTCATTTACCAGCGCCATTTGAAACATCCCGAACTCTTCCATTCTTTACCGACTGTAATGAACCACACAATTTTTAAATTTTATTTTGAACGCTTATTTGTCTTGATGTTTGTATCAATTAAACAATTGATTTCTCACAAATTTAATGCAACAATAATAACAACACTGAGCAAAAAATAATATTAAACTGCATTATTTACTGGACTACATAATATGAAATTCAGTCCACCCCTGTGTGCACTGTAAGAAAACGCAAAAAAATAGATAAAAATTGCGTCACTGCGTAGTTCTGGAATCATTAAGCTGGGCACTCACTGTGCCAGTCTTCTGCCGATGCGATTCTGTGGAGAATGCAGTGCCAGAAGGTGCGTGCAATGAATCGCTTTTAAATAGTCAAAATAGCTATACCTGTGGCTTGGTGGTTAAGATACTCGCCTTCCAATACTGATGACGTGGGTTCAATCCTGGCTAAGAATTGATTCCACAATCCTGATAAACAGGATTTTTATTGCATTGAGGGGTTTCGTTTGATGGGTCACCCTCATCATATATGGAATAGTCGCATTAAAAGTGGTGATTGGACAATATTTCATTGTGCTACAGTAGTTGAGTTAGCTCAGATGACCATAACTAGCCAATGTGACCATGGTTTACCTCAGGAATACTATTGAGTCATTGTAATACTGAACAGTGTGTCACATGTGATACGAATTTTCTTTCTATTCTCAAATGCATTGATCTCTCACCTTTAACAAATGTTATTGATTCATGATTCATTCGTAAGAGATTCTTGGTCTTGATGCCAAATTCCTAGTACTGTAGCTGTTTGAACTTAATATGAACTTCTAGAAGATGTAACGATTAGTATGGTAGCTACTTAAGAGTGCTTCAGAGTTGAAGCTGGTTCAGCATGGAGGGTGTTAGGATATTGGCAGGTGGTTATCTAAATTGTTTTTTCATTAGATTATAAATTACCATCTCATTTCTGAGAAGTGAAGCAACAGGGAGGTAATATCTGTGGTTGTCTTCATGATCTTATTGTGGGGGTGGAAGGCCAGCTATTGAAATGTTGTTTTGGTTTTACTGATAAAAATGAGTAAATCTAGTTATAGTACTACTGTACAGTGTTACACATGTACTCTACAAACTACCATCTACCAATGAGCAATGGCAGCACCAGGGGAGGGGGTGTTAGGGATGGAAGGGGGTTTAAGCTTCCCAGCCAGACAAGCCAAGCCCTTGACAACCATGACTCCTTAGATCGAAAATGAGAACCTGTGCTAAACATCTCAGAACAGTTTAAAATGGCCTAGAATTACCCAGTATTCTATGCACCAGGGGCCTCCTGCTCCCCACCAGGGCTTCGTCCACAAACTGCACTGGCCTCTTTCAGGAATTGTTGGATTCACAGCTTTTTAGCAAATCATGATGGCCAAAAAGAATACAGGTGAACATTGCAGCTATTGATTAATGCCATGAAGTTGACAAACAGAAAATGTCCTTATAAAAATACTTGAAAAATACATTTAAAATTCTACATTGCAACATATCACGGTGTTATTTGTTGTTATTTCAAATTTTTGATTGCTTCAGATTTACAAAAAAAATGTCTGTACAATATATTATATCCGGAATGCTTTTTGTATTGTTAAGCAGTCTTGCAACCATACAACTTTCTCAATGAGTTCAAATCGCAATCAATCTTAGTCTCCAGACCACATTCAAATGTCCTTTGCAATTTATCCATTAACTCATCCCGATCTTTCTTCTCTTCTTTGCTTAAAAAGTCAATCGATAAGCTAAACCGGTTTGTATTTGACAATTGCCAAAGAATAAGAAATACATTTTCCAAATTATCTTCTGTAAAATATAAGTTGAAAAGCTTCAAGATTTCTCCAAGTAGACCAAAACTGATTTCATTTTTGAAAATTGAAAATAGCTGATCGGCATTAAATTGAAGGAGGTAGTTGTATTTTTCTTGTTCGCATTCACCTAATCGCTTCCATTGTTGTATAAATTCATGTCCATTGCTTGGTAATTTTGTGGATACCTTGAAGATAATAAAGAGCGTAACATCTAATTAGCAAATTATGAAGATAACATAATTACATCAAATAAACATGTCTATTCTTTAATACTGTAATTACAATGACACTTAATTTAAAATACAATGTATTAAAATCTGAAAAACCCTTCACAAAAATTTATTAAACTTATCAAAAGAATGCAGTTTTCCCAACAAAATCCTTAAATTGATTACCAGCCAATATAATAAGGGATGTAAACAATACAGTGCACCTCCAATTCCGAGATCCCTCTAATTCAACGCTGCTTTTTTTTTTTCAAAGAACCAAATAATCATTAAACTTTTAACACAGAGACAACCCTCTAAGTGGAGACGGAACCCAGAGAACACCCCAAATCTCAAAGTGGTCTTGAATTGGAGGGCGAACTGTATATGAATGTTATTATCTTATTCTTAGTTTTCAATTGAAAAATGATTTTTTTAAATATACAAGGCAAACAAAACAAATTATTTATTTTAGTACAAAATTAATAATAATAATAAAAATAACAATAATAGTTCCTTCTTATATAGCACATAAAGCAATCTCTATGCATTGTACATATAAACATACTGTAATACAGATATAATGTTAAATTAATGAAAAACTTAGTGGAAAAGGAAGGTCTTTAGTTTGGTTAAGAATCAGTAGCATCTCACCTTTAGAGATTCATTCTTCCTGCTTTCAAGATCTGTATTGGAAAGTGTGCCTCCATAAGGGTTCCATGGTTGCTGTCTAGGTCGTCCCAATCCTTCCTTATCACCTCTATCAAGGGGCTTCAAATGAGATGCGGCTACAATATCCCTGAAACAATATGAATATGACAGCATTTTAATTTTCTTTCATAATATACCGTAAAACCTCGAATTGAAGCCCTGGGCTTCTTTTCTTTGCGAACATTGGATGGGGTTCTTTTCAAGATGGGCTTCTTTTCAAGACTGCTTTTGCAAAGTGAAGAGGGAGTTTTTTCCAAAATGAATGCTGTAAATTTTGTGAATTTGTACTATAAAACAATGAATAAGGCCACTGTAACATCAATCTGTATCATGGAGTAGATTTAACTGGCATTAAATCACCTAAACTACTGTATAAACCAAGCTTGTATTTAATTTATTTTGTTTTCTGAAATTCATGTACAGTGTATGTACTGTAATATCTCGAAAAAGAAGCCTATGCTATCTCAAAAAGAAACCCATGGGTTTCTTTTTGAGATGGGCTTCTTTTCGTGGCTAATTTTGTAAACTAAAATTTGAGATTGGCTTCATTTCGAAATTAAGCCCACTGGGCTTCAATTTGAGGTTTTACGGTATACAAAAGAAAAATATCTTGTTTGGCTTAAAATTTTAAAATACATTACAATATAAAAATAATAACCACTACAAAGAGCTAATACCATCAAGAAACAGAAGAAGCAATGATCGGTCACATATTGCGACACAAAGGTCTTATGAAAGACGTGATAGAAGGAAGAACTGAAGGGAAAAAGACCAAGAAGAATGAGGAGAACGATGTTGGACGACATTAAGGAAGGAAGACGTGTCCACAAGATAAAGTGGGATACACAGAACCGGGAGTACTGGAGAATGTCATGAGGGAACTGTCTTCAGCAGAACCCTGTTGACGACAATTTGAAAAAGGAATAGTATTTGAGCGAGTACAGTAGAACCTCGATTTTACGTACGGTACGGGACCGGAGGGCGTACGTAAATCGGGGGATTCGTAAAATAGAGGTTGGGTTAAATTTGTGGTAACCTTTGACCTAATACGTACGTAACGCTCAATATACGTATGTATGAACGAACGATGTTCTAGCTAAGCTAGACCAAGCCTCTAGGCCTACGAATAAAACCATGTGTTTAGTGTTTTTATTCATCACTTTACGATGTAATAAAGTGTTAAAATAAAACCATGTGTCTAGTGTATTAATTCATCACTTTATATCTTTTATTTAACTAAAGAACATGAAGATATTGTAAGATTACCTATACGACAAAGGTATAACTTGGGAATTCCCCTTCGTGCGTATTTTAAACAACAGAGCTGTGGTGTTGTCTGGGCCTGTTGAGACAAACTAAACCCATGTGCGCTGCACTGGGCGAGCCAACCAATTAGCGTTCGTGTACGTGAAACATCAACTATGTGCACTGCACTGGACAAGCCAACCAATTAGCGTTCGTGTACGAAACTATGCCTACTCAGGTTCGTGTAGAAAATTCGACCAGGCACGTGTTTCCATGGTTTGCCACACGAAGCTAAGGAGGAAAGCAATTATTTTGAGCACCATCGGTAGTTGTTCATCTCACTCAGTTCACGTGGTTTTAGATTATAACAACCCGGTATTAGGCTCCATAAACGTTGCTGTTTAATTAAAATACGTTGCATTATGGTTTGTTTATTGTTATAGTTTATTGTTATAGTCTTTTTACTTATGGTTGCTCTGAAGAGGGCTGTTTGTTTGGAATATTTTCGGGGTTTTTGATGACGTCATCGTCGATACGAGGCGTACGTAAAACCGAGGGTTCGTATAACTGGGGTACGTAAAAACGAGGTTCTACTGTATATTTAATGGCATTATTTGATAGAATTGATGAATTATTAAGCATAGCTTATATAATTATGTCTGATAAACAAGGCTATATGACTGTGTTAACATTTATAACTTAAGAAAAAAATCTACTACTGTATGTATTATAAATAATAATAATAAAGTTCAATTTGATATAAGGCAAGATAACAGAAAGCATATAATTGATGGGACAAAAAGGACGGGAATAAAACAAGCAATATCATCAGAAGTACTTCAGTATTACTAGTATTCCAATCACACTAACCTAAACTGTTCATATGTTTCAACACGTTGCTCAACTGCTCTGAACTTGGCATCATTTTCTCTCCAGTATTTTGCATCAGCTTCCATAGCATATGAAAGTTCCTTTTCCAGTTTCTGGAAGTCTATTTTGTCTTCATTTGGATCTGCCATAATGCCTGCAGTAAAAAACAAAACAACATTTAGAAAGAAGCTGTTAGAAAGAAGCATGCAGCATTGGAACGCCAGATTCCGAATTAAAGATTATTACATGCTGCAACAACCAGGGAGGGGACCAGCTACTAGGCATTGCTAGCATTTTTGTGTGCACGTCGAGAAAGCCCTACCTGCTTCCATTCCACATGCTCAGCTCAGGAAAATTGAATTACCTTAAATTGAATTTAATATCTTATAAAAATATTAATTATAGAAAACTCCTCCATATTAGTTTATTACATTTATAATATATTTATTTATTTATATGTCCAGCCTAAACATAGACATAGGCCTAAGCCTATTGAATCAGGTATAAAAGTTAGCCACTGCACTGTATCATGAATCATCGCATTTTTCCTAGGCTCCTAGGAGAGAACTTTATTTACCTGGTGAATGAGTCTTGATTGAGCCAAATGAAAGTCTATCTAGCCTAGCCTAGAGGGCCTAAAAATTGACGACTATGGTAGGCCTTTATACTGAATTTTACACAATTAAAACAAGTCACATTACGTAAACTCATTTACAGAACTGGAAACAACATCGTACGTAACAATGTTCAGTTGTTATTTTCGTCTTAGCAAAGTAATGGATCCTCGGTCTTAGTTGTTACGGACGCTCTCCTCCAGCGTAGTTTTTTTATAATGCAAGTTTCCTATACTTCGGGCCCGACGTACAGGGCGCCCTTTTGTTGCTAAGTACAGAGCCATATATATAAAGAGTTGCGACATTCCGCTCCTTGGTTTACGAAAGTCACGTGGTACACACCGTCCATTTTGTTTCATAATCTTCCCGATGAACACATGCAAAGTATATGCGTTACGTACATTGCAACATGCAAAGTATATGTGTTACGTACATTGCATATTAATTTCACACACTTAATTGGGTTTACAATTATATTTTATAATTAACATCACTTAGTATGGACAGCGTATAAAAATATATATATAATCGAATATTTGCGCGCGTGCGTGCTCGCGTAAATTCCATGCTCGCGTAAATTATTGGAATGAATTAGAATTTTTTTTCAATTATCGTTAATTCGTCACATTTTTAATCAACGAAGACTGAAGACCCAGC